>NC_056568.1:10524282-10526239 GCF_013358625.1 Macadamia integrifolia | reverse complement strand
TTTTTTTTTTTTTTTTTTTTGTGTGAAACAACTCTCATTGGAATTTTTTTTTTCCCAGATTCTACCGCTGCATTGATCTCCCTCAGAGTCTCCTACATCTAGAATTCAACCAAACACATGGGTTCTTCTCCGTTCATCATCTTTGTGTTTGGTCTAAGCAGCACGACGGTTAAAGTTTCACAAGGCGTATTGACAGTGAATCTCACCTTATGGGAAACCAAAGCCAAGGAGATCAATTGAAACTTTCATCAATCTCATATTAAACAGATTATAACCTCTACTGAAACCCTCCCAAGCTTGCGCACTCAAGTCCCAACAAAGAACAGTTTGAGAGGTTACGAGATTCATGTCATGACAGAGGAGATGAAGAACAATGGGCTTGGAGGGATTATTGGATAGAGTGATTCCCAGCACTTTAGGTGTTCGAGAATGACCATTTGCTGCAAATTAATGGGCTTTGAGGGTGAAATTGGGAGCAATCTGACGGCAAAGATCTTTGTGATTCTGACCCATCACGTAAATGAGATTGTGTTCACCAAAAAGCTTTTTACCAAATGGATGGCCAATGAGGTGGAAGGCGCCAAGGACGAACATTGAAAAAGATTTTGTGAGAAAGCTCGGAGCTTCGGATGAAGATGAAGAAGTTGTCGATGATGTAGTTGGCGGAGACGCCCAAAGGGATGGATTTATCAAAGGCAGATTGGAGTTCTCAAACTTGGTTGGGTTGCGAACCAAAGAGATTGCGTTACACAGAAAAGGAAACACAAACGGAGGACCAGGTTGATTTCACTTCTTCCGCAGGTAATTAATTTGCTTTAAAACGATCAGAATGTCAATGAAGGTAATCGAATAAGGAGTTGCAAGTCCCAATGTGCAATACTGTAATCTCATTCCAAATAAAGGTAGTTTGGGGTTTAAAAAGAAATGGCATCACTAATTGTCACCCCCCACCTCCACTTATTTGAAGGCTGGTGACATGGACACTTATACGTGTCCACAATCCATCAAGGAGCTGCCGTAGAAGGCAGGGGATTGGAGGATCTTAGGACGTTCAAACGGGAGAGCATTGTATCAATGTAATGCCCCAAATTTTGTAAGCCCTAATGACAATGCTAAGGTGTAGACAATTAGTATAGCATGGTGGGATAGGTACATTGTAGTATATGTTGTGTTATATATATATATATATATATATAGATATACACAAAATGTTTGCATTAAACTAAATGTATTTTAATCATATATTATATCCATTGAAACAATTAGTAATTTAAGATGATTATTAAATATTAATTTTTAAATTTCAATTAATGATAGACAAATACGGATTTTTTTAAACAATCAATGGTTAAATGCTATTCTAGGGCAGAGGGGAGAGAGAGAAAAATGTAGAAAGTGAAAACCTAATGCAGAAAATTTAGGAAGAAACCTTTTTAGAATATTTAATTGGTTTTTAAAAAGGCTCTCTCTCTCTCTCTCTCTCTCTCTCTCTCTCTCAAAGTAATTTAGTCACTATTAATATGGGAGACGAATCTAAATGGCACATCAACCACCCATCAATTCTAGGAAAGGTGCACATGCAAATGCACATGTGGCACAGAGAGAGAGAGAGAGAGAGAGAGAGAGAGAGAGAGAGAGAGAGAGAGAGAGAGAGAGAAAGAGAGAGAGAGAGAGAGTTGTAAAGCAAATACTTCTGAAGGATTGAAGAATTCAAGGAATGAAAGAAATGCTACTTGAAATTGGAGAGTAAGTAGCAGACTAAATATCAACCCTTTAATAGTTTGATATATATTGTAGGAACCCAAAAGGCCTAATGTTTACATGATTCAGAAAGGATTCTATAGATATTGGATTTGTATTGTTTTCCATGGATATACTACACTTAATGTTCATAAAAGTGTAAAGATATTCACCTGATATGATCCTTATAATGGATAAATGAGTTTCTTAATATGGC
>NC_056568.1:10512869-10524262 GCF_013358625.1 Macadamia integrifolia | reverse complement strand
CCTTGAGAAGATATCTCCAAGGCTATGGAGAGAATCTTTTTCCAGATTCAAAGGAAAACTTCATAGATATACAATTTATGAATTGATACTTTAGCAATCATAAAGATGGATCACATTGTATCCAACATTACACTCGTTCTTAAAGAAAACATTGTTAAAAGAAAAAAACCCTTATTTTGATTGAATTGGTTTGCTTTGGGATGGAAGGATTCAAACTTCTGAGTAATCGGAACAAAACCCGAAGCCTTACCTCTTTGGCACACCCCATTTCGATTTCTATTTGACCTCATAAACATAAATATCAATGTTGGTTGTATGTCAATTCCGGAACACATTTACATATATCATTTGTCTTCTCAGAACCATAATTATATGCATTCAGGTAATGAAAATAAAAGAAAAAGACACCAATTGAAGAAAAAGGAAGCAAAATAATAATAATAATATAATGTTTAAAGAATTAAAAAAAAACAAAAAAAAAATCAAGGAAAAGAGAAGCGTCATAATTCCAAAATGCAAATATAAATTTTACTAAAAAAAGAAGGAGAACAGCATTGGCAACAAAACTCTTCACAGATATGACCAATCTTCTCAAAACCATAATAACTTCCTTCACGCATCATAAACACAACTTCCTTTAGGCATATGGTAGTATCTCGCTCAATAGCCCACTTAGGCATCCTTGGGCATGGTGAATCCACATATATTCACTTTAGTTTCAGCTATAGGAGGGTCAAGAGAGGAATTGGTGGTTGTGGACTCCTTCACCACTGCCTGCATGTCTTATGATTTAATTTGGAAAGTAAGGTTTGAAATTAGTCAAAAGTAATCAAAAAACCAGGAACATCCAAAAATCATCAAGTTCATAATACTTTCATTGTTTCGTTGGAGCCATTCACTAACCAGGATCTTAAGCTTTGTGTTATCACCTTCACCGAAAATCTCCTTATTTGTGCGTAAAAGGAACCTAATCTAATCCACTGCCTGATGTAGAGTAAACGAATTCAAATAAAATCAGCGGCATTCAAGAGAAAAATAAACAAATACTAGGCATCAATAACGATTGTTACTCACATGTAATAAACGATTTAGTAAATTTTCATACATAGCATCAATAACGATTGTTACTCACATGTAATAAATGGTTTAGTAAATATTTCATACACCAGAAGCATTGGAGATAGCTCTCTCAAAAATTAAAATATCCACGAGGCAAATAAAATGAGAACAATTGTCTTAGTTACTGAAGTAGTAATGTGGCCAACATATCTAATAAGAAAATAGACTCAATCTCAATCAACATATAACCTGAATGATCCCTAGCTTGTGTGCCAGCAAAGTAGCGACAACATTTCCATTACTGTGATTTACAATGATTAGATCTGGCTTTCCTTGCATCTCTTTACCTATTTCATTTGCAACATTCAATAAGGAAGCAAGGATAACAGACATTTTTAGCAAGCCAAATTTTTCCATGGAGTGGGAGACTATTGTTCCTTAATTACAATTGAATGAAAGAAAATGTTATATTTAAAATGATGATTCATTATGCCTTAATAAGTAGTTGTTTTAATCAAACTCGCTTGATTGGATCTTTGAATATCACCAAATGCCCCAATAAAGGATGCTCCATTGTTAAACAATATGTACCACCTCGCATCACTGAGCGATCAATTGTTCTTTTGGTTGCATAGAAATCATAGAAATTGGAGAATCTGTTAAAGCTAAGCAATGGTTCATAAATGTGAAAACCAAAACTGGGAACTTACATAAATACTAAAGCTCTGTTGCTTGCGAAACAGAGTAGGTAGTTCTGAGAAATTCAATTCAAGGAAATAAAACAAATACTTAGGCTTTGTTTGGCTGCAAGGGGAATGCAAATTTTTTATGTAAAGTGGAATTTTTTTCCCATAAAAAATAAATTTAGATGTTTGATTGTGAGGGAAATATATTTTACATGTGAAAACAAAATTCACTTAACCATTAAAATTTCCCTTTTTATTTCGCCAACAAAATAGGAAGAAAAAAAAAAACCCTACTCTCACGATCTCTCTCCCACTCTTGCGACTCTCACCCCACTCATGATTCTCAACTCTCTCTCTCTCTCTCTCTCTCTCTCTCTCTCTCTCTCTCTCTAACGCGACTCAATTGGGTTTGTTTTGACCAAAAGACTTTGGGTTTGAGCCAGATAGAGTATTATTGATCTATTGGGTTTGTTTTAACCAAGAGACTTTTGGAATAGGCCTTTCAGTCGTTATCACTTGTGATCTATTACTGCTTTCTTTGTGATCATCTTTTATATTATTTAAAATATTTATTTATGCTGCATTCATTTGATATATAGAATGAAACGGTTTATTTTGGTTAGTGATAAAACATAGTATTTGATGACATTTGGTTTAATTTGGTACAAACCTTGAATGACCTGATTCACATAACCAATATAAATTTTGAGGAGCTGAGTGGGTTCTGGATTGAAAAGTACTCTCCCCCCTCATCTCTTTTGAGGAGTTTTGTTGGATTATTAGTTTTTTAAAATTTTACATTTATTTTACATCAATTTTACATCCAACCAAACAACTATGGTAAATTAATTTCACTTCACTTCTATTGCAACCAAACAACTCAAAAGGGAAAAAAAATCGAATCACTTCCCTTCACTTCCCTTCCCTTCCCATTTCCTTTGCGAACCAAATGTAGCCTTAGTACTATAATAATAATAATCAATAATTATTCTGAAAGAAGAAAGACAAAGGGTACTCAAAACTTCGTTGAATTTCCAGTTTACCTTTGAGGGCGAGATTTAAGAGCAGAAGAGGTCGCCATAGTGGGAGGAAGAGAGAGAGAGGGGTTTATGAGTTTATCACTTCCCAGCCGTATCTCTTAAGTAGCAAGGGGTGTCCCTTTTCCACTGTGGCATGCTAGGGGTTACCATTACTGGATCATACATACACCATTATAGCCCCAGCCTACATTTAGAACTTCCTTGAGTGAACACAGCATCACAATTGAATTTTATAGAAAAGAAGGTGACCTCCAACAGGCAACAAGTGGCCTTGCCCTTAAAGATGAGGAAGCACTTTCTTTATCCGAATGATACTCCACATATGCTCTCTCCTCTACTGCGATTACCTCTTGTGGAGTCCATTGATTGCTATTGAAAACAAGATCATTCCCGGCACTCTAGATATAAACAACATATAAAAGATGCACGGAAGAGAGATTCATGAGCCAACTATTTATCTTGACGAAAAAATACGCACCAACTATTCAGCCAGTCCGTAAGCTATTGTAGTTGAAATCCCTATTTTTGTTATAGAAGAGTTGGTGAGAGTTTGAAAAAATAAAGAAACTATTTTTTTTAGAAAATATCTTAAGTCATGAAAAAAAAAAAAAACCAAAGGGTACCAAAAAATTAGGAATTATAAAAAGATGAGAAAAGTTATAATAAAAAAATTAAGGTATTTAAATAAATAAGAATGGTAAAATAGTCCAGAAAAATATTAGCAACGAAACATGAGTACATGCACTTATATAATAGTATGATAGTATGATATATATAGTATATATGATGTATGCTTATGTATGCTTGTGTATGATGTGTGCTAAGGTGTTGAATGAGGGTAAGGCTTGTTGCCGACCATGGCATGCACTCTCTTTCCTCATTTGCTCCATTTATACTCTTACTCATCAATTGCATTCAATAGCCGTTAACTAGGTGAATATTTACTTTGGTGTCCTCACCATTAATATTTCAGACAAACCAATGAGGTGAGAAGGTAAGTATTAACTTTTATTGAATTTCATTTCTAACAATAAAATTTAGTTTCACATATGGGAAGGTCGATAGAATTAAAGTGTGTTACGTTTTAGATGGAGTTTAATAGGAATGAAATGAGGGTGACTGGAAGGTTTAAAGAGGGGTGGTAGAGTCTCTCCTTTCTTGTCTTGGAAAAGACTTAAAGAACTTAAGAGCGTTGGGAGAAAAATATAAAAGAAGAGTCATTTCAGGGGTTTGTGAAGGGATTTGAGGGCTGAAATTGAAGATCAAGAAGGATTGAAGCTAGTGGCAAGGAGTGAAAAGCCCAAGCTATAAGAGAGGATTTGTGTTCTTTAAGAGATAGGGCTTCTTGCCCATTTTTGATTCAGGGTTTATATTTAATGGGAAAGATTCAAAACTAGGGAGCAAAGATAGTGGAGAGAGAAAGAGAGAAATCAAGAGGGAAGTAGTTTGCATATGCAACTCATCTTCAAATCAATTTTGGATTTTAAAAATAAAATAAATGAAGAAAGAAAAACTATGTGAGAGAGAGAAAGAAAGGGATGAGAGGAGGAACCTCTACATTTTAGAAAAACTAAATACTAATAATAATAGGGAAATTTACAGTCCTACTCCCTGGAGAATGCCACAATTATAAGACCACCCCCTCTATTTAACCAAATTATACTCAGACCCCGAATCGTTAAGGAATATACCTTATATGCTGATGTTAGCAATTATATTTTATTTTAAATACCAAAATGCCCTTATTAAATATGAAGTACCTATACCTAAAATACCCTTGTAATAAGTTACTATTTCTTTCACCCAAATCCATAGATTTGCTCCCCATTCCATGACCTAATTTACCGTTCTCCCAAATCATGGGATTTGGGCCATTGGAGATCGTTCAAAGCAGGTTAAGCGAGGTTTAGATGCATCAAAGCAATCTGGCAATGAAAGGACCTCCTAGTGGTGATGCAGTAGCCAAAGTGGCTACATCTACTAGGGCTTTCCCTGTTGAAGTTGTGGATGTATTATCTGAAAATTCCTCTGCAAATGGTAGTGTGTCGATACCTGAGTCTTTGGAGTTTATAGTCCCCAGTGGGTTTTGCAATGAAGTATCAGTAATCCCAAGTCAAGGTTTTGAACTTGTGGAAGCATCTCCTAATTCATGTGTTGCAAATTCAACTTCTACTGCCTCCCGTTCAAATCCAGGAGCCAATTTGAATGAATTTCAATTACAGGAACAAGATTTTGTTGGATACCCCTCTGCCTATATGAGATTTAGCATTGAAGCTCCATCTCCAAATACAGAAGTAGATATTGAAAATATTGGTGGCACACCTAGCACATTCTGCTTTTAAGATGAAAAAATGAACCCTCTTAGTGGAGAGTTTGTGAAATGCCAACAGGTGCAAGTAATAGATGGTTTGAACCACCATAAACTATCTTCTTATGCTTTGATGCATCTGAACGATCGTTCAGAGTAGGTCGTCTGTCGCAAGACCGAAGTTAGCTAGAATAGCATAACAGAATTAGCAATGTCCGTACAAGCAAGGTCACTCAGATAATGCCATGAAGAACATAGATTCTAGAGAGAACCTAAGTAGGGACAAGACATGACATGCAGAATCCACTGAAGAAAACGCACATATCAGCCAGAGAGAGAGAGAGAGAGAGAGAGAGAGAGAGAGAGAGAGAGAGAGAGTTGAAAATGAAAAATTGGAAAATGAATAATTTATAACCTCAAAGAAAGGAAGTAGTAATAAAGGAGGCCACCGCTAAACAGCCGGAAAAACCACAAGTGAACTGATTTCCTAGTTACTTTCAGAGGGAGATGTAAAGAAAGGATCAAAGTGCTAAAAACCAGGAAAAGAGAGTAGTAAAGTTCTAGGACCAATGAGAGATGAAGAGTATATATTTATGGCGAAAACACCTTCAAAACCCATGTGTATATTTATTGACATTCATCAATGTGTAAAGTTGCAACCTAAATTCTCTATTATTTAATGTTTTAAAAAAAAATTGTTTTCTTTATAATATTAGACATATCTTTAGACAAAAGTTCTCATATATTGGTATTTCTAGTTACAACTTGATACAATAAGCAACCAAGAGAGGTGTGCAGTCTGCTAGAGCTACATACAATCAAGCTCATTAAATGCAACGACAAATCACTGTAAAGTTCTTCTACTTTGACAAATAGGAGAGATACATATGTGAGTGATAGAGAGAAGAGGTGCAAAATTTTATGAGAGAATCGAAAACATATGAAATTCAAGTATCTACAGAGCAGCAGCCTCAATTATTCTCTTTTCCCAACATTCCAACATCAATTCTTACTGCACATTGTTTATACATTCTGAAAACAGTTCTAAAATCAGAGTATATATATCAATTTGGACAAAGTTTTCCTTCACCAGGTGGTGAGGTTAACCACTCCATTCTAGGATTCACAAACCCCTATTTAGTGTGTTGGTACCTTTCCGAAAAAATCATGGTACTTCATGTGTACATTTAAAGCACCCATGGTAAATGTGAATCCATTTCCCATTCACCATGGCCTAAGGAAAAGTTGGTCCTATCAACTTTCTTACCCACATCAATTTTTTTAAAGCATGAGCATGGCCTGTAAATTATGAAAACAGTTTTATATTCACAGTACATATCAATTCTCACAGTATTTTCAATGTAAGGATGCATTAAGAGACAACTCTCTTGTTATTCCATTCTTTCACACTCATTAAAAAACTTCTTTAAACCCCAACATAAAATCAAAATTCTGTACTGTCATAAGGAGACCAATCTCTTCTCTCCAGCAGCATTCAATTAAAAGAAATTTAAAGTAATGCTCTGCTACCGCATCAACTTATTATCCTTCATCATAATGATAACTATTTTTCCAAAATAACCGATGAATTAAATTGCAGAACACCACAAATGAAAGCAAGAAAGGTGAAGACAGCACGTAACATGCATATAGAAATAGAGTAGAAATTGAAATCATTAAACGAAAGCAAAGAAGTGAAGTATTGAACCTCCACGGTATAGGCTTCGGTCTTGGACCGAAGAGATCCTTGTGGAGAGCTTCGATGATGTTCCTCTCCTTGTCGACTAACATTCTTAGGATACTCTATATATGTGCCACTCAACCACTCGTACTGACACAAATGGGTGGAATTCTCAAACCTCTATGAAGAGCGAGGCGAAGAGGAAGCAATACCCCTACTCGAGTATGGATAATGTATTTGATGCAACGCTAACAAATCTATTTCTATTGGAAGACAATAAATCTATTGGTACTCTATATAGTGTTTTCGAATCCTTTTTTTATTTTTCTGTATGTTCTCCTATTAGAATAAATTGATTAAAGAATAAGAAAATTGCATACCAGACTGAACCCATATTAGAGTGTTTCAAACTTAAAAGTTAGGATATGCTTCAATAATTATAGACAAAAACCCAGGTCATGATCAATGGAAAATAGGGGGAAAAAAAAGGGAAAATAACTGGATTACCCAGAATCAGGTTTTAATTTACAAAATTACCCATATCATGTTTGTGTTAACGGAATTACACAAATTGAGTTTAGGTATCACAAAAATACTCAAAACAGTGTCTCACCTTCATTTTTCTATAATTTTTGACATTTTTACCCCTACCGTTGGGAACGCGGTATGTTCTGTCTCTATGCAAATACAAATCTTTCGCTCTCTCTCTCTCTCTCTCTCTCTCTCTCTCAAGGATTTTGTTGGATAATGAAACAACTTGAGGGAGATAGTTTGGGAGATTCAGACACAGATGAAAGAGGGTTCTATGGATTTAATGAAAAAAGAAAAAAGAAAAAAAGGCATCAAGCATATGCCACGCAAAGAGAACCCCGACGAGTGTTGGATTCTGCAAATCCGGCATTGAGAACCCTAGGTATGGCTCTCAGTTCTTTGAAAAAAATGGGCAAAGAGAAAAGTGAAGACAAGACACCGGGCATGGCTCTTTGTAAATCTGGCATCGAAAGCATCGGATTTAACAAGAAATACTCAAAATAATTCTCCAAAAAGACAGTGTCTAACGAACCGATGTTTGACACAAAAAAAAAAAATTGTAAGAAATAGAGTTGTAATGATGAACCAACATCGAACACCGATTTCTCTTCAGATCTGACATTAAGCATCGGAGGTGTCCATCTTCGGAAACCCTCATTGAGCATCCACCTTGTATTCCACTTCATTTTGTTCTTCTTCATAGGTTTGGTTTTGCTGCTATTGTTGCTGCGGCGGTACACTCATCTCTTCCTGCATCTCTCTTCCTTTTCTTTGTTCTATGTACAAAGGTAGGCGGACATCATTACGTGTATCAGAAACATCGGGGAGGACCCATAGGGCTTACCCCCAAAGGTATAGGTACTGTCAAGTTTGGGGCTGAACAGTGGGGTCACTGGAAATATGCCACCCAAAATAGTCTGATTCCACCGAAAATATCAGTCTTGTTTCCGGTGGACCAAACAGAGGCCTCTTAAAGGTCTGAACTCTACCGAAAATATGCCACTATAAATAGCCCAGGTTGTTACCGATGGATTCCAAGAAATGAACCGACGAATTTGGGGCTTTTTGGCTCAGGCCCGATTACCAGATTTGTTCTATGGAGTTTGTGGAGATCTCCTCGCCTCTATTTTGAGCTGTAGAAGTTCCGATTCCGCTGAGCCATTTGGGAGATACGTCAATTGAACCGTAGAAACCCTAACTAGGCATTTGGTCACAAGTGTATCCAGAGCTCACCCGGCTTGGTTTGAGCTCGGCAACCACACTGGGGGAGTGAAATGACACTCACCCGAGCTCCGGGAGGTGCTGGCATCATTACTCACCTCCTTGCTTGACTATACTAGGTCAGATGTAGGAAATGAGAGTAGTAGAGTGTGTAGCACCTACCTCCGACAAGATTCCGACAGTAGGATGTGAAGCCGGGAGTTAAGGAGAGCTTCTCCCTTCTCTTCCTTCTTCTTCTCCTTCTTTCTCTTCCTTTCTCTCTTCTCTTCTCTCCCTTCCACATTTTTGGACAAGTGAGAGGTGAGAAATGAACTCACCTCTCCTATTTATAGTAAGTCATATCCTTAGGGCCTATTTAGTTGGTCCTTGTTCAGTCCAAGTAGGTTAGTCCACAATTCAGAACACATGGGCATACCTCCTTAGACTCATATGGAGTGCAAGTCAAAGGAAAGATGTGGGAGAGTGTGTGTGGTCATTTGGGGCTGCTCACGATGAGGGGGGTGGGACCCATGAGCATCGGAACGCAACCAGCAGCCTGTTAGGTCACCAGATTCAGCCCAGGCTATTTCCAGTGGTCAAGCATATTCTTTCGGCAATTTTGGTACATGTTGGGAATCGGGTAGGGAGGTGTCAGGTTACTTACCGCTTAGGGTCGGGAGATCTAAATCCTCTCCAGTTGGACTGGCATAAAATGCACAAGCAAGTGGGGTCATCCCTTCCCTTTTGCAATGAGCTGTCGCGAGCCAAAACCCGTTGATACTCCGTATCTCTGGTCCGAGATCTATCACAAAAGTTCAAATTAGATAGGGTTAGGGCACGGGTGTAACATAGTCATTTTGAAATAATCTTATTAGCAGCAATAAAAAGACTAATATGGCCAATCAATTCTTTTTTGGTATAACGGCAATCATAGTGTAATTGGGCTAGGATCCAGGTAGTGGACCCATTTTAGCTGTGTACTACTTTGTTAGTGATTACTATTCTGTCTCTTTTAATGCCTTCTTATTTTCTATTTCTTTAGCTTTGCTTGGATCCATGTAGCCGATCCCATTAAGTTGAGACAAGGCTTTGTTGTTGTTGTTGTTGTAATCATAGTGTAATTGGTTCCAAAAGGCAATTCCAAAGATGAAAAGAAATTATGTACAAAATGAAGAGGGGAAAATGGATTCCAGAAAATTATTGTTTTTCATTTTTAAAATTAAATCGAATCGATTATCAACCAAGCTTCCTCTTCCTCATTGTCAACTTCTTCCTCCGACAATTTTGTGATTTGCTCTGCAAGTGGAGTAGGATTTGCAAATGAGCAAGAATCTCAATCAAACAGAAGAAAATGACTTGTGGTGTGATGCATTCAAAATCATAACATTCCTTGGATGTTTCAGCAGCAATGATGGTTTTGTAAAGAATTCTTGGATAGCTCATCATCAACAATATCTCATTGATTCCGTGGGGCTAACAATTTCGCTGACAAGCTCGCAAAGCATGCAACAGCCTCAATGTCTTCTACCATTTAGGATGTCCCTCCATCGTTTAATGTTAAGGATTTTAGCTAGGATGCTCAACTAAGACCCAGAGTTCTTGTAACTTGTTTCTTTGCCTTATCTCTTTGGTTGGGTTGCTTTTTTGCTGATGGCATGCCGAAGGTGGATTAACAACTCAATGATGATGCATTCTCTCATTCTTTCATCATTATTTAATAAAGATCTACTTGTTGATTCTTAGCAAGAAAAAAAAGAAGAAAAAAAAATAATAAATAAGGTTTCCGTCTATTAGAGCTATGCGTCCTCTTCATTTCACCGCTTGAAACTCATATACACTTGCTTCAAATTATTGGCACATCACGGAAGGAGCATAGCATTGTTGTGCCGTGAGTTCAGGTTTGAATGAGAGGAGAATGGGTTTCAAATGGGTTTTTCCAAGAATTTTCTAACATTTCTAGGTTTCCAACTTAGGGTTTTAATGGCATTTAAGGATTTCCTTGCTGACATACAAATTTTGCAGCTAAATTTTCTGCTTTCATAACAGGTTTTCTTATGCCAACTATCTGTGTTGAGAATATATGCATTGAGTGCAGCTCAGAGGTAGTTGTGTTACTTGTGCAAAATGTAGTAATGGAAGTCACTACTGTCTTTTCTATGTTTAATTTATTGGAAGCATATTACACATTGCTACCGCTAGTCAAATCCAATTGTAGATGTCTTAGCTAAAGATTCGGCCAAATTTGGGATACCTTTTGTAGTGTCTACTTTTCCAAACTCTGTTTTTGAGGAAATTAGAAATGATAAGTTGGGAAGGCCAATGTATTGATTTTGTTCATGGACTTCCATATTTTTAGTTAGAGCCAGCCATTCCTTGTGATGGCAATGCTGAATGTGGGGTTGACCTCTCTATGCTGATGTGCTGTGTATTTGTCTGTGTATGCCCAAAAGTTAATCCATGTATTGTTTTCTTTTTGTCCTTGGATACAATTTATTACAGACATATCATAACTGAGGAAATCTATATAACGTCCAAACATGTTTGATGAAATGCGCAAGTGTGCATGGTGCAATTGCACAAAATCCTTCCCTTATCTTTTATTTTAAGGATTTTTTATTTGGTAAATAGGTACATGCTATTAATGTGTATTATCCTCTCATAGTCTCTCTTCTTACTTTTCTGTTTTATGAGGAATCTCTCCTTACTTATTATTGGTTCGGCATATAAGATGCCAAATTAAACTTTTTTTTTTTTTTTTTTTTTTGTCCTTTCGATACAATATAATTTGTCAATTCACGTGTACTCAAAATGGATACAACATAATTACAACTCTTAAAAATGAGATAAAGTGAACTTATAAATTAGGGAAAAGGATCACTATATGGTTG
>NC_056568.1:10505674-10512698 GCF_013358625.1 Macadamia integrifolia | reverse complement strand
GGGGGGGGGGTAGGGAGGTCATTTCACCTCCAAGTTTCTAGGCGCTACAAGGTCCATGCTCCTCCATAGAAATCATTTTCCCTTGGATCATATAGCCTTTTTTTGACTTTTCATTGTCTTATTCCCGAAATTTCCTTAAGTCGGGATAGAAAAAGGCTTCTCATGCTAATTTAAAAATGACTTACCATCATGTTATTGTCAAAAGTTATCATTATTTTGCACACACTTCAATTACAAATGTTAGAGCAAACACCAAGAAAAATACTAAAAATAAATCAAGACAGATCCCCACAAACACAGTGATTTAACGAGGTTCGCACACCGGTGTGGTGTACTACGTCCTCGGGGGAAGAAGAAGATGTTTCACTATGCAGAAGAGAGATTACACTCAAGCAACGGTGAGAAAACTCGTCCTGAAACCCTAGCTTGAAAAACCCCCAAAATACAATGACTTTCTCAACAAGACAATAATACATTATACATTCCAAGTCGCGGGTCAATCCCTCTGCTTCCATCACAGATATCAAAAAACTTAATATTCGGGTCGCCACCAAAATATGTCAGAACGGGTCAATCTTCAAAACGGATCAAGAATTCGAGACAAACTTAACATGTAGATTAAGAACTGTTAGATTCACCATTTTAAGCTAGAGCTAAACTTATGGAAAACTAGATGCAATGACAATTTTTTTGGCTCCAGCAGCTACATTGTGAAATCTTAGAGGTAGAACTTTTTCTTTTTATGTCTCTCAGATTTACGCCTTCTGAAAATAACATTGTTTAAAAGATTTTCCTGAACGCATGTTCTATTGTTGCAACCAATTATTTGCAGTACTTAATTTTGATGGTTGAACTTCAATTGATCGGCTGTTTTGAAATGTTTTAGAAGTTTTAGATGAGTATTATCTCTTTTAAGTCTAGTTAACTATAGCATTAATGAAGTCACATGCTAGTGGAGACCCCACAATCCTACCAACATGATGTTGGGGGCCTTTCGTTTTTTTTTCAATGACAAACAAGAAATTAGGCAAATGAAATAAAATTATCATTGGTTATAACGTATAAGCTTGTGTCAATATATCTTTTTTATACCATAAATGTTGAACATTATTTATTTTTTCAAAGCTTAAACACAATGGTTGAAATGAGTGATGGGTACAAGTTTAGCCATGCCAATTAACTTACATCAATATCAAGGAGAACACATTGTCCACATCCTTATTAAGAGGTTATTGGTAACTTGTGTGGAGGGGTTTTTTACTATTGGCTCATTAGGGTTTGAAGGCATTGTAGAGTCAAAAGGGTTAGGTGGCATGATCAAGCTTTCTTTGTCTCCTTTCAACATCTGAACCACTACTGCCTAGGACGATTTCTTGCCATAAAACAACCGATGTTCTGTATCTTTTTTATTTTTATTTTTTTATTGCATCCCTGCTCTGTTGTTTCAATTTTCGCGGAAGAATGTTTGTTTAAGGTCGAATTCCATTGTAAGTGTAATTAAAGTTGGGTTCAGTATTGAGTGAGTAATGGTTGCAATACTTCTACTGAATTTGAAATACAAATCCCATTTTGTTAATGTTGTGAAGTTTATGTTCAAAATGCTTGCTGTGCCTAATTTCTGAAGAAAAACTATGAAATCTGTGAGTTGCAGATTTTAATTTGACTTGAAATTGAAATTGGAATTGTCTGTGTATTTTCTGAGTGGATGTTAGTGTTTTTCTACAGCTCTTAATAGGAAATGATGAGGCTGCAAACATACTTTGGGGTTCAGTTAAGTTGGTTCTTGTAATTCTTTATGCCAATTTTACCCAGCAATGGTGCAGTTCTCGACTTCGAAGATCAGTTTGGTTCTTCCACTAACAAGGGTCTGGTCCTGATTTGAAGTTTGGGGCAGATAAACAAAAAGGTGTTCCTTGGGTCACTACCAAGATGATGTTGAGGGCTTCTTTCATTTTTCGTTCAATGACAAACAGAGGTTACTCATATCAAGAAAAATATCCTTGGCAATGAAAAGCTTGTATCAATGTATCTTTGTTCTACAACAAAACCTCAATGGTGAACATATATTTCAGCTATAGATAGGACTCCCCCCCACCCCCCTCTCAATAATAAAAATAAATAAATAAATAAATAAAAACATATATATATATATATATATAGATAAAAATCCAAGACCATTGACCTCTTTAAAAAACAGGCTCCTGAAACACAATGGCTGAAATGAGTGATGGGTAGAAGTTTATCAATGCTAATCAACTATATCAATAAAGAAGACAACAACAACATATTGTGCACACCCTTATTCAGAGATGATCGGTAACTTCGTGCAGAGGGGTCTTCCACTATTTGCAACATTAGTATCTAAACACATTGTAGAGTCGAAAGGATTAGGTGGCATGATCAAGCTCTCTATGTCTGCTTCCAACATCTGAACCACTACTTTCATTGAAGGGCGATCAACTGGGTACCACTGAATACACCAAAGTGCGACAATTGTGAGCTTCTTAGCAATGCCAGCATCTCCATCTTCATCTATCCTGATTTCCAATTCTTTCCCATGACTCAGATGATTATAGATCCATTGGGAAAAGTAAACTTGGCTAGTGTTCTCGACAGTGCTGTCAATGTTCTTTCTACCACCAACCATTTCAAGTAACATTATTCCAAAACTATAAACATCTGATTTATGAGAAACATGACCAAAGTTCCTAGAAAACACTTCAGGGGCAATATATCCTATTGTCCCTCTTGCTGCAGTCATGGAAATGGCACTCTCGTCCTTAGAAAATAATTTTGCAAGACCGAAATCAGATACCTTAGGGTTGAAGTTTTCATCTAATAAGATATTATGTGGTTTAATATCAAAGTGAAGTATACGCAGTTCACATCCTTGATGAAGGTATTCTATTCCTTTGGCTATGCCAGTAGCTATATCTTGAAGTTTCTCCCAACCAAGGTGTGGTCTCTTGGTATCTCTCGAAAAGATAAACTTCTCTAGTGACTCATTTGGCAAAAATTCATAGACAAGAGCTCGTCTATATCCATCTGCACAGAAACCAACTAGACGCACCACATTTATGTGATGAATCCTACCAATGGTGCCAACTTCATTAATAAAGTCCTCTCCATCTCCAGTGGAATTGTTAAAGACCTTAACAGCAACTAGAATTTCATTGGAAAGCTTTCCTTTGTACACACTACCATAACCGCCTTCTCCCAACTTTTCCTTAAATTGATTTGTAATCCTCTTAATGTCAGCAAATGTGTACCTTGAGGGCTTGAGGGTTTTGTAGTCATCTAAGAACTTTAGAATTCTTACTTGGTTCTCTTTTTCAATTTTATCTGATTTGTAGTCACGGTAGCGTTTGAAGGACACCATTATTGCCACAACAAGAAGAAAGAAGCCTGTGGTTACGCCTATAAATAAAACAGCAAAAATTATTAAGGGACAAAGGAGAATTTCTTAGTAACACATTAAGGTGAAAATGTATGTGGTTTTACCTGTAAGAACTTTCTTCGCAGATGCATCTGAAGAAAAAAAAAAAAAAAGAGGAACCAATACATTCAGGTATGCATAAGAATTTATATCATAGTAATCATTGGCTGATATTACAAGTAAAGGATAAATTTCCATGCTCATGAACTTCGCAATATCATATCTCTCTCTCTCTCTCTCTCTCTCTCTCTCTCTCTCTCTCTCTCACACACACACACACACACACACATATTAAAAGATTGAAGCTGTAGTTTAGTAATTGAACATAAGGTAGAACATGTGTGTTAAACTGGATCAGTAATTTGTCATGAGCATATCATAGCACACCTTAAAAGGGTGGGTGGAGAAAAATATGAAGTTAAGGTGTGCTATGATATGCTCATGACAAATTACTGATAGGAGAATTCATAGGATATAAGAATATTTTCCAAAACTTTGGATTCAGACAAGCAATTTGTTAGATTTAAATCTTGGTCTAGTCTTTTTTTCCCAATTAACTAAAAAAAAAAAAAACCAACTACAGAGCACTTAAAAGAGTCCCAAAAAACAAAAGAAGGATCGGTTGCTGATAAATGAGAAAGAAAATAAATAAATAAATAAAAGGAGTAACAAATATCTCTCTTCCAGCAATGTATTCCTAATGAGTTTCCTGCATACAGAAAAGCAGGGCATGGCAAAAAGCCTTTCAATCGAAGACAAAATCCGTCTTATAGAGCGATATACTTATGGCACAAATAATAAAGTGACAGAGAGCATATTAATAATACATACCTAAGGCTAGTGATGAAGGAGATTTGGGGAGGCTATAGCATTCAGTACTTTCAGGTCCACTTCTGTTGGTGTTGTTCTTCAATCTGCAATATCTTCCCTCTGCTTCACAACTTCCACACCATGGCTGGGACCAACTCAGTAGGAGATTAGAATCTGGGACAAACAATTCATAGAACCAGACCGGATCCATTGGCTTTAGATAAGAGATGGTCTTAATTTTTTCACAAAAAGACAAGGGTAGATATGATAGAGATAGATCTGAGAAGAAGGCATAAACTTGGTGCCCTGCAGAGACGCCAAGGCAGGAAATCAGCTGCCCATCGCCATTAATATCCCGTTCCGGTTCTGTTGGTGAACAATTGACGAAACTGATCACACGTTCCTGAGTACCCTCAGCATAATAAGCTTGTTGATTAGATACCTTATTAAGAAAGGGAGAGGCAGATAAATTGAGATGAAGAAGCTTTTGAGGAAGGCAGCCATCTGGGTCATATAGACTCACTGTCTGTGATGCATAGTTAATGTTCCCTATAAAGAACGAACCCGAAAATGGCAGCTCCAACACAGTTTCGCTCGTGGCTGTGCAAGATACCGCGAAGCCGGGATAGCCGCAGTGCTCGGGCTGCCGGCCCTTTATCCAGAAAGGAAATCGAATGTCAGGACCATCATCTCTGCACCTATTTGATGGTAACATACAGTCATTTTGGGTTGCAGCATGATTTGAAGATGAGATGGCTATGGTGAAGAAGAGGAAGAGGAAGGAGGCGAATACCACAGAAGTCTGCATAGGTTAGCTCTAGCTCATCTGCGGATTGCTGGGAAACTGACTTATATTTCAAGTTGAATGCTTTGTTAGTTTCATGGACGTTTACTCGTTCGTCAATATGCCTTTTTTTTTTTTTTTTTTTTTCTAATTTATTAATTTATTTTTTTTGATTTATTATTATTATTATTATTATTTAATATTTTGTGATTCATCAATAAATATTTTTTTTTATTATCAGTCCCCTACTCTCAACATCTTTTCTAACTCCCCAAAAAGTACAACTTCTACTCTCCTTTCTAAGGGTGTCAATCGGTCGAGTTGAGCCGGTCTTGGTCAAGCTTGACCACTTAGAAGTCTTGCTCCATGAACACTTGTTTAAGTAAACGGACATAGCTTTGGGAGACATGGTACGGTTTATAATCAGGTCGCTCGGTGTCGAGCTTCCTTAAACGGGTCTTAACCGGGCCTTAACTAAGTTATGAACCTATTTAAGTCTAAACGGGTTTTAAATGTGCCTACCCTAAAATTCTTTTCTTAAGTTGGTTGAATGCCCAAAATATGTGAGGAAAATCTTTAATAAAAAAGAGAAATGATTTGAGATTATGATTGTTCTTACAAAGAAAAAGAAGAGATTATGACATTTACAACTTACAAAATAAAGCTTAATTAAATCAAATCATATTACAAAGCAAAGGGTAAGAAAGCTTAATTTGTTTTTTACTAGTAGTGGCAGAATATGAATTTTATATAGTATAAAAAGGGGTCGGGCTGGGTCGGGCTACAACGAGTCGGTTCAAGCCGGGCATATAAACGTGTCGATCTGGTCAGGAGCTTGACAGGCTAGCTACTTGCACCGTGAACGCCATAAACGTGTCGGGCTCGGTCAGGCCTACCAGTGCGGGCTCAAAATTGACACCTCTACTCCCTTCTATCCACGGAATTTTAAAAACCCCAAATTACCCTGGTACTCTCCCTCTCCTTCAACTGTTCTCCATCCAACAGCCCACTACTACTGTTTCTTCTACTTTGGCTTCCTCGCAACACAAGACAAAAACAACGTCATGCTTGTACAATTACAATTGCCAAGACATGGTTCTCGAGACTCTTGACTCAATCCAATGACAATCTAGGACCCTTCAAACTCCGAGAGCAAATCAGGTTCTCATATGAGAATGGTATGGGACTAATCCACATAGACGAAATCCACCTAAGGAAAAACGTACCCTGTGGCAGATTCCATCAGTGTGGATTACATCATGCAAGAATGGTTCTCGTACGAGAATCTGATCCATAGTCCTAACTAAGGTTAGAAGTAGCCCTAGCCTTTATCAAGATGTATATTATAATAATCAACAAATTATATATCCAAAAAAACGAGGAATGATAATGGGCAGTACAACCTTCGGTCATAACGCACACTATCCACATTGTGCTCATCGACATCTGATGTCTACCAGTCTTGGCCATAGTCAGCCATTAAAGAGGATGTGTCGTTGCTTATAGGTACCACCATACCTGCACCATCATCTAAAAAGGGACACACATGTGGTGTGAGATCTAACTAGCTCGGTGAGGGATAAGGAACATGCAAGAAACACAGATATAGTCCGTGATGCGATGCATGATGTAGTTCATTTATTATCCACCTAGTAAATAACTAAGTCATGCATAATGTTACTGCAATACATTAGTTGTATCCTTGATCATGGAAATCATATATTGGTCATGTCACACCCCGTTCACACTGAACCGGAGCGGTGACCGAGTTAACACCAGTTAACCCAAACCTGCCAGGATCATCAGATACTGTATTCCACCACAGCATACACACACTAACATAAGTTCATCAGATCAGCGGAAGACTAAGTTTTACCTGTGAATAAATCCTATATACTTGATACCCGAATTGTGATACAATAATTATATACATTTGGGCCCGAAGGCATGATATATACACAAAAAGAATATGATTCAAATACCAAGTATATACA
>NC_056568.1:10461977-10505654 GCF_013358625.1 Macadamia integrifolia | reverse complement strand
TTTCTCTCTCCTCTTTACTTTTCTCACCAACGTACGAGGGTAATAAATGGAAAGAAAAGAAAATCATAAAGCCTTATATACCATTCCTAATTAAGTGAATAGTGCACTTGGATGGGTCACTCAGGTGGGTGCACCCACCTGTCCTACCCACCTGAGAGCCAAAACTTGGGATTTTGACCAGGTTCGGACCTCGGCGCGAACCCCACCCCAAGCATACGATGTAGCATACGTATATACCTTAAAATACGTATATAATACCTGTTTTATTCGTACATAGCCTTATGGTAGGTGCACGTACACTGTTTGGGCACTCCCGTCTCTTCTGGCACTGGCCGGACTTGTCGGGCCAGCCGGTGTTTAAGGTCACCCGTGCCATCATAACCCATAAGGAACCTGCTCTAATTTCCTCTGGCTCGGTTCCTGCATGGTTAAACCGGTTCAACCGCGAAATCAGACCGGGTTCAAGAAGCGGGGTATTACAGGTCACCCAGCAATACAAACCCTAATCGCAATTAGGAGCCTGTTGGTCTCAAAATCACCCATTAGTCACCTAATAAACCCTTAATAACCCCATCTTCGCACCATGGTCCCGAAAATTGTATATCAGTCACCCAGGCTCGGTTTGCCTCCAATAACAATCACATTATACTATGGAAGTAATATTCTAGAAAATTTTGTAGACCTACCACAATAGGTTATCTAACACCTAACCTACTGTTGGCAAAGGTTTGTAGCACAGGGTATTTAATCCTAACCACAATAATATACATTTTCTTTTGTAATGGTAAATTTGAATGATGACTATGGTATCAGAAAGGACCTTGGCCACACTGCAACCCATTTCCAAGCCTAGTTATCGCATATGTAATTTAGTATGGTGAATAGGGTACCAGAGTCGATCTCAACCACATCGTAACCCATTTCCAATCTTAGTACTAATGCCAACACAATATATGATTAATAAAACCACATGGAGATCATGGTACCTGAATCCACCTTGGCCACACCGGATGCCACACATTCACACACACAACCACAGTAACAAATTTCATATAAAAGCAGTTAAATCAATGATAAATTAAGTATACATGCGGCTATTAATTAAATACACATGTATAAAGTGATAAACAATAATTCTATAATGTAAAACACTCCTCAAAAGAAATCAAACCACCCAATTAACTTTATCTACTTACTTGGTGATAAATAACCTAAAAATCAACAACAAACACCTTGTTAGGCCTCACCACATAGCTTGTCTCTTACCTAACAATGTGTGATAAGAGTGTTAACAAAGGTACCAAAGACCCCCAAAAATATTTCTTAAAAGATTCCCCAAACTGCACTAGAAACAGTTTAGCAAGGAACCATCGATTGGTCCCATCGGTACGTTAATAATCACCATTGACCATCGATGGATCATTCACCTTACAGAGCTGGGTTCATGAGCAATATCCATCAGTGGATCAGGTCCCATCGGTAGGTCTCATTGGTGGATCCACCAGTGATGATTGACTTGTGATAGTTCAAAGACTATTCTTCTTCAGCTCAGATTCCAACCAGCACCTACCTAAGGCTATTTTGTGTTTGAAGAGATTGTAGAGGGCTACTCCATCTTTCATTTAAGCCTATGAGACCACGTTTCTAATGGTTGAATTAGGAGATTTGACCGAATCTTCATTTGAAACCCTAAAAAGTGGGTTTTCTACCCAAACCATCTAACCTAAGCTTGATGAGCATGATTCTTGGGTTGAAGGGTATATGTGGATTCATTTCCAATATCTCTAAAAGAAGTTGACTCTTCTCTAATCTCATCAAATAATGGATTCTTTTTTTCTAGGACAATTAAAGGCTATGAGAAGACCTTCCAACTTTTTCATAAACGTTCAAAGAAGTGGCCCACATTCGCACCCAAACTATACCATAGGTTTTAACATCGGGTTTCAATTGAAACCTAACCCTAGGCCACTCTAAGCCATTGGAATAAGTAGGTAGAAGTGTCGAAGGGACCACC
Source organism: Macadamia integrifolia (assembly GCF_013358625.1). Taxonomy (NCBI): domain Eukaryota; kingdom Viridiplantae; phylum Streptophyta; class Magnoliopsida; order Proteales; family Proteaceae; genus Macadamia; species Macadamia integrifolia. Next base: position 10,503,640 of record NC_056568.1, on the reverse strand, counting down.
AACCTTGAGTCATAAGCGTGGGCGATAGAACTAAGGCAACCAAGTCCAAGCTTCAACTTTCGCTCCTCTTCTTCCTTTCCTTTTTTTTCTCTCCGTCTCACATTTGGGTTTGTAATAAATGAGCCTTAAAGGCTTGCTCCCATATATATAGGCAAGAGCAACTAAGGCTTGTTTGCCTTAGCCTGGTCAAGAAGCCCAAAGCTATTGACTTCATTGTTGGACTATGTGGGCCCACCACCTTGGCTTCACAGGGTATTAACTGATCACTAGAATTAATGCTTAATGCATAGGGAAACATATTGGGAAGTATGACCATGATATGCCATGCCCTACAACCATTAACTTGATCTGGGCAGTATAGGTCCACCGTTAGATAGATGATCAATTGATTGATTTTGCTGCACTGTGTCAACATAATTTCTCTAGTACTCTTGCCCATTTTCTTTTCTTCGGGGGAGGGAGGTAGGAACTTGTGCACAATAAATATGGTATATTTATCATGCTTGAGTAGAGTAAAACAAAGGGATTAGGTTACTTACTACCAAACCTTCAGAGGTTTAAAACCCTTTCAACTCTATCTGTAGCATCTACGCAAGCATGAGGGGTCATCCCATCCCTCCAAACAATAGACTGATGCTATCCATAAGTCACCAGTACTAACACTCTCTGGTGCATCACTTGGCATAAAATTTTTTAAATTAGACCAGACTTTGGGCACGGGTGTAACACCTTTAGTTAATCAACTCTTAGTGTTATGTTTTGTTATTCACTCAATGGTATTTCCTGCGTTGAATTTTTTTAGTTCATTTATTTCCTTTACAACATTTATCTTAGTTTATTTTGTGCACCAAGATCAGCTTATATTACTAAATGTCCTTGTAGGAATCGAGGCAAGAGAAGATCTCATATATTTTAATAGAAGTCAGAATTACATTTTGGGTCTATAAGGCTCTAGCAAGCCCTCAATCCTCCACATAGACTATCTGTGGTACATGTGTTCAATTATTTCCCAACAACATCGTCATTGCCGTTGTTCATCGTCTGAAACCAGACTCAGTACATTAACGCGATGTCACCCTTGACTAAAAAAATATTTCCCAATTCGTAAAATACTCCCCTAATACGATACTACTAATCGTGTCCAACCTAGTCAATGTCTTGACCTATGGGGCCTGGAAGCTTTCGGGGTTTCCCGCTAATCTAGTAATTGGATCAGGGACCAATGTTGATTCCTCCAGGTTTTAGTTCCTAATCACTGATCATCACGAAGTCAACGCCAAGATGTCCAGGTATTGTCTTTAACTACAATACGTTTATTAATTTACTATGGAAATCAAATCTAATTTGTTTGATTGTCTGATATAAGATTACATTGTTGGAGAACATGGAGACAATTCACTTGCGCCTTGGTCAAGCACAAATGTTGGTTGGTTGCATATGGTTAAACTCCTAGAGAAGCAACAAATAAGCTATGAGAAGGAAACACTAGAGATGTAGAAGACATGGTAGGAAGGTTGTGGACAGCGATAGGCTGTTGGATGGAGAACATGCCGAGGAGAGGGAGAGTACCAAGGGTAATATGGGTTTTAAAAATACCAAGGGAGAAGGGAGGGTCGAAGTTGTATTTTCTGGGGGAATCAAAAAATAAGTTGAGAGTAAGGGACTTAGAGTAAATATAGATTATGTATATAGAATTGATAGTAATTTTCCTTTGATATATGTTAAAATTGAATGCTTTATTTTCCATGGTTGTTAGTCAATATTTTTTATTTTATTATTATTTTTTTATGTTTTGTATTTTCAAGTTGAATACTATAGTTTTCATGATTGTTAGTCAATATTTTAGTTGCTGTCAGTCAATATTCATCCTTAAGTCAAGGTTTTAAAACACGTAATTGATGACAAAAGTGGTTAGTGCCAGTTCCAGAATCGCCTTGAATTGATCAGAAAAAAGTCAGAGTCGACATGTGCAAGGAATATTTCATCGATTCTGGTATTTTTTTTAACCAATCATAATAGCAAAATAAAACAACTCTCTTAACAGGTAAATCAAATTATCGATTAGGAATGAAAGAAAGCCGGTTGGATGGGTTTTTACGAACCCAACTTAACCTTAAGTCCTTTTAGCTTAGTCCAAGCCCAACCTAGCCTAGACTCATATCCACCATCAATACAATAATGTACTTGTTTGTAAACAATATTGCAATTGCATAGAATGAAACTTTTAAATAATTATTTTTATTCTTATCACTGGTTTCTACCATCAATGAGGCTTTAGGAGATAGGGATTGTCAACCACCACCCACTAGATTTATTAAGAAAAATTGTTATGCAAGGTTGATTTCAGATTCAGATAAAGGTGGGTTAGGATTTATGTGGCATGATTCTAGGGGACATCCTTCATTTGCATTATCTTCGCCTATGATTTTCAATTCATCAGTTGTTGGTGAAGCCCTAGTCATTAGAGCAGTGCTTCTTGAGGCGATATCTGAAAGATGGGATCGTCTATATGTGGAATATGATAATAAAACAGTTATTAATTAGTCATCTTCAATATCTGACTAATAATAAACCATTACAGATCAAATCTATTATAGAAGATATTATGTATTTGGTGTTTGAATGATGGGTCGTCTCCCTTTTTTTTTCTTCTTAATTATGTATATATATATATATATATATATTGTCAAGACAAGTTTTATTCTATGTTTTATTGATTGCTTTTGTATAAGAGCTGAATGTATATAGATACAACGTGTAGCCCTAGGTTATTAAGGAGATAAGAGCAATGAGCTATACAATGAGTTGTCTAGTGAATAGGGATGGTAGGAAGAGAAATCATAGTGTGGCTTTCCTAAGAAATCCCTACCGAATATTGAGTTCTCTTTGTTGGGATTCTTTACTAGAGAATCATATGAATAACCCCATTGATGTTAGAATATAAGAATCATAAATCAGTCATAAAAGATTAACCATAGGTGTAGTCCCTAAACCAAGAACACATCAACACATAGATTTACTCCATACATGATAATCGATTGGAGTAGAAGAATACATGTGTGTAAGTTTAGAAGTCTCATAAGTATTGATCACGTAACTCTCTCTCATGTGCTTGAAGATTAGTCCCATGAAGATTCTAACAAAGAACTACATAATGGAGTCTCAGCCGTTAAGATCTTCTGTAGTTTTTCACCTTTGGAATACTCTCACATGCACTATTCCTATGAGGGAGTCCGTGCTTCTAAAACCATGAATGTGTTAAAGTGACGACTGTCGGGACCTTTAGCTTCTATTTATAATAGAATCCCTAAAATCCTAATTCATTTCCACAATGGATTGGGCTACGAGTTTCCTAATCAAAGTGGGTCTATAATTGCTTGGGTCCAATGGATCAATCGGTATCAGTTAAACCCACATAAAAATCTTAACAATCTCCCACTTGGGCTATACTAATACTGATGTCTTTCCATTGACACCTGACCAAATAATCCCAAGACTAAACATCACTCAAACAAACTTTGATTCAATCAATAATCTCTGTTGTTGAACAATAGTAGAAAATACACATCAATATACAGCATATAACTATCTAAAATTACAAACCATAAAAAACTATCAATCCAAATTGCCTGGAAACATATATATATATATATATATATAAAGAATTGATATCATACCTGTGATCACATGAAATATACATTTCCTGATCTAAAGATTAGCCTACCTTGAAAAAACTTTGATATTAATCAACACTTAGGCAAACGGCCATTTTCTTGAATTAATATCTTACTTTGGATATCGCCATGGCTAACCGTCACTTCCATGGATTTAGGTTAAATACCACCATAAATCACAAACTTTGGCAAACTGCCTGTGGTTCATCACCACTACCATGGATTTATATTAAATACCACCATTTCAATTACTTTGACTTATCGTCAATTACTTTGACTTATCGTCAATTACTTTAGCTAAGCACTGCCAATAAACCTTAGCAGGCACAGTCTTTAAACTTTGGTTTTTGTCACCATAATATCTTTGGTTAAATGAGATCATAAAACTTCCACTGACCAAGCATATCAAAAACCTCAATAACACCAATGTTAGAAAACATGGCTCTTGAGCACTTTGTCGATAAACTTGGGTGACATCACCTTTGGGCAAATATCACCTTTACCCTGGGAAACACACAATTGAACTGAATGTACCACTTTGGTAGGTTCCACTCATTCCTTAGTTTTCATATTTGAGATGAATATATGTACAGAAGTGTATGTTTTAATGTGTTTCTTACACAACTATGGACAACACAAACAAATGAAGCATAAATGAACATAAATAATTTAGAGAATAGGATTTAAGAGAAAATCATTCTAAAATTACTCCAAAATCATTATAAACTTAATAGGATAACAAAATTGTTCCTATTTCTCTTCGACTTTGCTTTGATCAGCAACAATACCTGTTTAGGTTCCCTGAGAGCTAAAATCAGATCAAGTAACCTAAAAATCTTAGGTATGAAACATGCACACCAAATAACTGGACTAGAAAATGTAATATGTTCAACTAACAAATAAACTACATAAGAGTCACAACCGTAACTACGTTCCTATCCTTTGGGCTAAGAATGCAGTGGTCCTCTTGTAAATCCAAATTTACTGTGAAAATATAATTATTTTTGTCACCTATGGGCTTAGAAGCCTCTAGGTTATAGTACTTTCCATACATGTATTTTCTTTAATTTGGGTGACATTACATTTGGACAAATATCACTAATTTTGTTGTGCTTGAAAAAAAACTATGAAAGAATAGGATGCGTCACTTTGATGGATTCCACCCAATCTTTTCCTAGCTTTCTAAAAATGTACTGTGCAGCATAAAATATACAGAAGCTCACACCCAGTTTAATTCTAACATATTTATCCATCATAGGGTATTTCAAACAAAACATACAAGTACAAAGTGATATGAATATGAATTTATTATATATTTCAGCCATAAATAATTTTTTAATATCATGATAATAATAAATCAATGCAAAACTCAAAATAGTTCTTTTGCATGAAAAACAATATAGTACATTGAATTTATCCTCCCACTAGCAACTTAGTATATTGAATTTATCATTCTATTAGAAATCTAGTATGCTGAATTTATCCTCCCACTAGTCAAGCCACATAAAATTGCTTAAGGTCCATAATTCTATCCTCCCACTTCGTTCGACCAGTCATAAATTAATCCATTTATTGGAGAACATAATTTGTTAAATGTGACATACATATAAACTTATTCACATATGCCTAAAAGTAAAAGAAAACCAAACATTTTTTATCAATTAATGTTCATAAATAGGTTTTCAAAGAACAATGACAGTGTTTGAGAACTTGGTTTTGGATTGATCAAAATCGATACTGATCAAACCCAACCAATCCGAATTGATCCAATCGGAATATAAAAATAACATAATAAATAAACCTATAACCTATGGTCATAGTCATGAAACACTCATCCACCCTATTGCCATTGATCAACTGTCCAATACATTTTAAAAAAAAAAATCTTTGCTTTAAAAGCATAATACCAAACTATTGATTTGGTTTTTCTAGTATAGAAAATTAGGTCTTTGAGGCATATATAGACCTCTATATTCTCAAGTCACTTTTAAAGACGTTCAGTTTAATGGTTCAACTCAAGGAAGAATAATCCATTCAATAAATAATTAATGCATGTAACATCAATAAAATTAAAATCAATATTACATCACTAACCATTAAACGTAACCAGAGTGTTAACCGAACTATATTCTCAACCTTTGAGTCTGGAATATACTGGTCCACTAAAAAATTACAATGATCGTGGGAGCTCTTCAACTTCAAAAATTACTATAACTTTTGGATGAATAGCAACTTCTAGGTTAAGGTCTGCCTACTTGCATTTATGCTTATCTTTGATAATGTTGCCTTTGGGTAAGCATTACCTAATTCCTGCCAACAAAACCTTCGAGTTGCAAACTTATTGCAATAATCTTATATTTGACCACTTTGATGGGTTCTATCCATTTCATTGCAATAGCTTGCAATTACATTTGACAGCTTAAAATTTTGGGTTATTTAAACATGAACTAAATATCAATTTATATGTAAAAGAACAAGCATGTAACTATTAACAAAATAAACACTACAATGCTCAATTATCAATGACTTCAAGAGTGTCAATCAAAACTACATTCTTGACCTTTGGGTCTGAAATATACTGGTCCACTCAAGTTTTCACTATTACTGCGAGACTTCTTCTAACTTTTGAAAAAATACCGTCATCTTTGGATGGTTAGCATCTTCTAGGTTGAGAGATCCCTATTCTGTTTTTCACTTGCTTTAACTTTAACTTCTCTTTGATAATGTCACCTTTGGGTGAACATTAATAACCTTGCTACCAACCATTATTTTCTGTATTTTTAAATAAAGAAGACATTTGATTTATATTCTATTACAATAAGGTTGAATTTTACCACTTTGGTGGATTCCATCCAATCTTACTGCAATACTCTACAAATTCATTCTGGCCACAAAAGTGAGATTGTTTAAGCATGAATAAAAAAAATATTCATAAATAAAAGTATAAATTATCATTACCAATAATAAACAAGTTTATATTCTGATATACAAGTAATGTACGAGTTGATTTTCTTTTATTTATTTCAATTAATAGAAAAATTATAAAGAATCATAAAACATCCATACTTGTAACTTATGCAAAACAGACCATAAAAGTTGACCAAAACTAGGCTCATAATATATCAAAATGAAGAGCATGAAAAATTGGACTCAACGCAAAATATCAGGGTGAAAAATTCTTCACATTTTTCGTGTACAAGCCATTTGAAGTTACAGAAAAAATGGATCAAAATCAATCTGGTTTTCCCAAACCAACTGGTTTGGCCAAGCGGTCTAATCTAGTTCGGATATATTAGTTTCGGGTCAAAATCTGGGTCTTCGAGTCGAATGGTCAACGACCCGGTCAATGTTTGACCGAGTCAAACAGGGTTGGCCATGGGTTGACCCACTGCACCTCCGGATTAACTCAGAAACCCTGCCAAGTTGACCTGGCAATGACTCGTAGTGGTAGTTTTTTTTCTCTCTCCTCCGATAGCTAATTTTCGACAGCACGTGCTAGTGCGTCTAGAGGTTTTTGGTGACTTGTGGCATACCATCGCAATCGTCTTCTGGTCCTCTACAACTTTCATGAGAAATTTTTTCAATCTGTGACCTTTAAATGATGGTAAAATTATGATTTCCATGATTTGGAATCCAAACCCTATACAAAATTAATTTTTTTATTTTTCTTGATTCTAACACCATAAGGGTTGGCTCTGATATCAATTGTTGGGGATTCTTTACCATAGAATCATATGAATAACCACATTGATATTAGAATACAAGAATCATAAACCAGTCATAAAAGATTAACCATAGGTGTAGTCCCTAAACCAAGAACACACCAACACATAGATTTACCCCATACTTGATAATCAATTGGAGTAGAAGAATACCTGTGTGTAAGTTTAGAAGTCCCATAAGTATTGATCACGTAACTCTCTCCCATGTGCTTGAAGATTAGTCCCATGAAGATTGTAACAAAGAACTACACAATGGAGTCTCAGCCATTAAGATCTTCTGCAGCCTTTCACCTTTAGAATACTCTCACATGCACTATTACTGTGGGGGAGTCCGTGCTTTCAAAACCATGAATGTATTAAAGTGACGGCTACAGGGACCTTTAGATTCTATTTATAATAGAATCCCTAAAACCCTAATTCATTTTCACAATGGATTGGGTTAGGAGTTTCCTAATCAAAGTGGGTTTATAATTGTTTGGGCCCAATGGGTCAATCGGTATCAGTTAAGCTCACATAAAAATCCTAACACTCTTATATGATAGGATACTCAATATTGGTCAATATAACCCCTCAAGTTGAAGATCGACGGCAGTCGATCTTTAACTTGTCCCCCAAAAATTAGAACCGAGTGGTCCGCAAGGGCTTTATAAGAAAATCGGTAAGCTGGTCCTTAGATGAGATAGCGATACTTGTGAGAGCTAGAGTGATGAAGGCCACAGGTGCCAACTCTGTTGACATCTATTTAAAAAAGGAAGAGAGAGAGAGAGAGAGGAAACTAAGATTGAATAGCATGAGCCATGTCAATACCATGTCAAGACAAGTTTTATTCTATGTTTCATTGATTGTCTCTTTACAAGACGTGAATATAAATAAATACAATGTATAACCTAGACTGTAAGGAGATAAGGATGATGAGTTATCTAAGGAATAGAGATGCTAGGAAGGTAGATCATAGTGTCACTTTTTTTCAGAAAACTTTATCAAATATTGAGTTCCCTAATATGATGCGATACTCAATATCGATCAATATATATAAATCATACGTTAAGATAATATTTTATCTAAGAAAAAGAGATTTTAATTAAATATCCTAACATTAATTATAATTGATATACTCGCCCAAAACTCTCCTTGGCCAATGTTGGAAAGCTATTCAAAGAATGCAATTCAGGGTCAAGTGTTCACACTCCCACACTGAAGGTTCACAGCAGAAAAACCGGAAGTAGCAGATTGAATAAGACTGGGTAAAATTAAGAAAAACCAAGTACCGACGGAAGAGACCATTTAGGCTATAATATTATTTTGACTTATTGAACATTGAAAAACAGAAACAAATTGATGATGCAAGTACTTGCTGACTTTTTTCTCCAACCCCCACCCACCCACTGACGAATCTGTATCCTCTATGGCCAGCTGTAGAGGGCGCTGAGAGTTCCAATTGTGGACGGAACTTGATATGCATCACAACACATGAGAGGTCCATCAGGCGGCTGGGACTCTCACTGTCCTCTACGGCCGCCGTGGAGGACTTTTTCCTCCCAACCGATGGTAGGAAGAAAAAACCACTTTAAATAGCCACATGGAATCCTTCAATTGGACTGGGGAAAGATACAATCAATTGGTAAAAAACAAGGTGGTGGGACCATGAAAGATATAAAATTCATACTCAAGACCTCTTTTCCACCTTGTCTGTCTGGGTCCTCTCCATATACAAACACAAGAAATTATGGTGAAGAGAAGAGGCTGCCTGGAAACATGATCATCATCCTAGCCTTGTTCATTGTTTTGCAGGCTTGTGAAGCTCAGAAAAGTGACTGCAACCCTTCTTCATGTGGGAACCTTCTCAACATCAGCTACCCTTTTTGGTTAAAACACCAGGATCCTCCCCACTGTGGTGATCCTCGATACGGTCTCTCCTGTGAGAATAATCGCACCGTCTTATACTATTATTCAAGGAAGTTCTATGTAGACTCAATCTCTTATCAGAACCGAACCATGATAGTGACTGATTCCGGTCTCCAAACTCACAATTGCTCCTCACTTCCTCTTTATTCCATGACATTTTATAATAACATAAGTTATGAAGATCCTTACGTTTACCCTTGGCCATCTTGGATGCCGGGAAACTATGTAGTTTTCTTGAGTTGTCAAAGCCCAATAATCACATCATCTCTACAGTTTTTGAATACCTCTCCATGCTTCAATGCTTCTTCAGCTTCCCAATATTCTTACGCTATTGTGGGAGATGAAAACTTAGGTTTGTCAGGTGTACCGGATTCGTGTACCATCGGCTCAATGTTTCCAATTAGGATGTTGCAAGAAGCTGGGGGGAATCATCTTTCTTACTCAGAGATACACCATGAAATGACCATGGGAATTCAATTCTCATGGTTTCGCATTGATTGTGGGAACTGTGAGGAAAGAGGTGGTGTTTGCTTAGGTGACCAAGATCCTTCTAAATACACTGTCATCTGCAACTTCGGCTGCAATAGAGGAATTTTCCATTCAGGCGGCTATTGTGAGTAAGAGTATTGTTCTTGATTTCTTAGGTTATGTTTAGTAAATCTTTTCCTTCAAATGTGTTTACTGCTTTAGATATGAAAAAACTAAGAAGTAACAGGTTTACTGCTCCCTACGGTTATAAGGGAAATTAAAAATCCAACATGATTGCATAAAAAATTAAATTAATTTCTGATTCTTTTTAGATGTAATTTTTATTTATTTATTTATTTTTAAATTCAAGGAATTTGATGCAAAATAAAGTGAAATTTAATAACTAAATACAAATTTGTGAGGAGTAAATGATATCATCATGTGAAGTAATAGTTTGAAAATTGTCGGTTTTTTCTTTGCTTTAATTCCCTTGAAACCAAACGGAGTACAGAGAAAAGAGAAGCAGCCTGAGGTAGGTGGTGGGAGATTGTTATTAATCATAGCCTTGTCTTTTAAAAACACAGCTGAATAGAAGCCACTGAAATATTTTCTTCTCGTGGAGGTAGTGCCTACCAGGTGTTTGTAAAAATTTCGCACTAGTTATAGGTACCTTATTTTAGTTATCTAGGAGACTTGTGGCTCAATTAGAAAACTTTACATGTTAGAAGCAAAAGGAAGAAAAAACCACCAATACAGGAGCTGGTGGCATTAAAAGGGCAATTTTTAAATGTAACAGTTCTGCTAACTGTATTGGTTGCTCTTTCCCTACAAACCCTTTCCATGCTTGCTTCAGAAAACCATAATTGTTATTTTATTAATGGGATTGAATTTCCTGTTCGACTGCATAATGTATACTAGTACCTCCCTGTGTCTATCTCTTTCTTCCCACAGTAGGAACAGATATCTCTTCCTTTATTTCAGTGTTATATCTTATTTAACCAAGCTTGGGGTGGCTGATATAGAGTAGAGAATGCTATAACCAGTTCTATCTTTGAATGGCTGATTCATTTTCCTACCTGGTATTGTAGGCACTATTAAGGATCATTATTGGCCTAACTTTAGAGGTAACAACTTGCACTTAATTTTTTCTTTTCATTTCTAATAATGTAAGAGTATTTCTTTTCTTTTCTATAACTCACTTATTTTCCTTTGTGGCTTTTGCAACAGATGGTACACTATTGCCCGCGCTGAGGATTATAGGTAAAGATTGACACTATTCACGTTGATGTGTGATTCTTGAGCTATGGATCTCTTTCTATATCAGTGGACTACAAGGGATGGGGATGAAATTGGGAAGGTTCAAATGAGTTAGCACCTTCTGCCAACATTAGTTTTTGCAGGTTTGGTATCTCATTTTCTAGTTTGGGGGAGTGGTTGAACCTGTAGCACAATGGTTAAGTTGCACTATTACAATATATTAGCCACAGGTTCAAAACTTGAAAACAGCCTCTCCTACAAAGGAAGGGGTAAAGTTGCGACAATTGCCCCTCCAAGACCCTAGAGCAGCAGGAGCCTTCTGCACTGGGTTTCTATTTTTTTGAAAAACTTTGTTGGGGTGGTTGGGGGGACAGGTACTCATATACCCACTGTAGTTTACTTCTCTACAAGTTTCTTGGTAAATGATTTGAGTTTCTAATCATCTTATATTTTCTTTCTTGTCAAATCCCTCCCATTCTGTTTAGGGATGGCCTTGGTATTAGTTTCTGTTAATCTGACCTACATGAAGATGTAATGATGACAAGTGAAGTCCTTATTGACATTATCCAGGGATAATCCTAGCTCAATATTTCAATATATGATTCTAACATGATCTAAGTGATATATATTAATTTCTTGTCCAGGGAAAATCCTAGAGTACTTCTTGATGATTAGAACTTCATTGGGATATCTATGTTTCACCCTATTCTTAATCTATATGCTGCGACGAAGGCACCTCTCCTTGGATACTAACATTGAAGAGTTCCTACAAGAGCATAACAATCTATTGCTAATTCAGTACTCATATTCTGATATTAAGAAGATGACTAAGAATTTCAAAGACAAACTTGGTCAGGGAGGTTTTGGGTCTGTATATAAAGGAAAGCTCCGCAGTGGCAATCTTGTTGCTATCAAAATGTTAGCAACATCTAAAGGCAATGGACAAGATTTTATCAATGAAGTTGGTACCATTGGGAGGATTCATCATGTCAATGTGGTGCGACTTATCGGATTTTGCTTTGAGGGATCAAAACGGGCTTTAGTGTACGACTTCATGCCTAATGGGTCATTGGACAAGTACATCTTCAATCAAGAACAAAGAGGTAATATTTCTTCAAGTAGTTGGGAAAAGATGTACAAGATTGCCCTAGGAGTGGCTCATGGGATTGAATATCTCCATCGAGGTTGTGATATGCAAATTCTGCATTTTGATATCAAACCACACAATGTTCTTCTTGATGAGGATTTTACCCCAAAAATTTCGGATTTTGGGCTCGCCAAACTATATCCAACAAATGATAATACTGTTCCTCTAACAGCGGCAAGGGGAACAATAGGATACATTGCTCCAGAAATGTTCTACAAAAGCATGGGAGGTGTCTCCTACAAGGCTGATGTTTATAGTTTTGGAATGTTGCTAATGGAAATGGCAGGGAGAAGGAAGAATGTGAATCCATTTGCAAACACTTCTAGTCAAACTTACTTCCCATCATGGATATATGATAAACTGAATCAAGGAGAAGATATGGAAATGGAAGATGCTAGTGAAGATGACAAAAAAATAGCAAGGAAGATGATCATAATCGCATTGTATTGCATACAAATGAAGCCTGCTGATCGCCCTTCCATGAGCAAAGTCATAGAAATGTTAGAATCACCCACTGAGCTTCTACAAATGCCGCCAAAGCCTTTTCTAGCATCACTTGAGAGATTGGAAGAAGATTTTAGAATTATAGAATCATCACCTGTTTCCAAATCATCAAGTTATGATTCATCGTCATACAATTTGATGATTCAATCATCAACTTAAATGTAATTAATCTGCTATAAATTATTAGTTATTTGGTTGATAATTAAGTAATAGTTTGCTTGTTGTAATCAAATAGAAAAACAATTCCCTTGATTATAAATGCCATCTGTCTAAATATACTTATGGTTCTTTAATGGCCTAGGCAGGCTTTAATTGTTGATTAAATTGTAAAATGATTTGTCTTAGCAAGTGGCTTAGAAGCTAATCAAGTTCACCTTTTTTTTTTTTCAATGGTCATCTCAACCTTTGGATGTCGACACTATTTTGGGTGAACCATATTAGAGAAAAAAATTCGAATTCAAGTTCGAATTTAGAATTATGACATTTGTGAGAGAGCTGACAAGAGCTCATTGGTTTTGTTGTCCTCATACTTAGACACAGTGGGCATGAATGATGCCCCTACCCTTTTGAAACCCAGAAGACACATCCTCTCTTGTGTTGGGAAAATCCCACCTCCACACTCATGTTTTGGTGATAACAAACAAAGGGTATAGTTACTAAACTTCTTGTCAGCATACTAATCGAATCAAGAGACAAAGAACACTAAAGTGAAGACATCAACAAAAACAGAGATCAAATTGATTGGTGCAAACTGAAGACATCAACAAAACGAAGATCAAGCAAATAATGCATTGAAGAAGTCTCAAGAATGAAGACAAGAATGTTGAAGATGAAAATCAAAGATCATATGCACATACAATTGTAAACACGCACACACATGTATACATATTGTAAAATGCATTTAAAAGACCTTAGGAAAATGACCAAAATGCCCCCAAAGGAGTCCCAAAAGATTGGAAAAAGGTGGACCAAAGAACACAGACAAAATAGCCACAAAACCCAATCCGAATTCACTTTCAGTGTAATCCGGATCAGGATTCTCAATCCGGATTACACTATCTGTCAAAATTTGATAGACAGAGGCATTCGGATTCAATCTGGTTGAATTCGGATGGGATTCGGAGATCCGGATTGAAAAATCTCCAATCTGGAGATCTGGATCAGGGCAAAACCTCAAATAGCCAATAGTCATAAACGACTAGTTTGACTCCGGATCAGGGCAAAATAGATTTGTTGGAGAATTTTTTTAAATAAAATGGATCATGTGGCTATGCATCTGTGATATTATTGAGAGTGTGTTGGTATCATAATCTTGTGTGTGCATGCATGCTCACCCCTCACTGGGTTGTATAGCTCACCTCGTTGATATATCTATTAGATGGTGGAACTAGAGCTGAGATGGATAGGAGATTAGTAAGGTTGTGAGGTTGTGTCTACGAGACACACTGTAGCTCGATGGATATCCCTTTTATTTACTCCTTTATTTCTGTTATCAATGATTGTAAAATTTATTTATTATTATTGTAGCCTGTGGATTTTGTTTATTGGGCCTATAATTATAATTATCATTGTAGTTGATCACCACACATATATGCTTCCTATGGATTTTATATATGTACTTTGATTTGGATAGATGTTCTCAAATAGTGGGTTTGGTTACTACACAGTGTCCATGATACTACGTATTGGTAGGCTGACGAGGTTGGGAATCCAGTGTCGTATACCTTAGCCATATATAGGGCAGGGTGTAACACCTACCACCATTGGTGGAGCTATGACAAGAATGGTCATCGGGATAGAACCAGTCTTTCCCTCTAGGGAACTCTTTGTTGAAGAGACAACGGGAGCGACGAATATGGCCCTATTACCAGCAGAGATCACCTCAATCTCCGCCATCAGATCTCTGTTAGAAGCCATTAATGACGAAGAAAGAAACGACAAAGGAAATGAAGAAATTGAAAGGTTGAGGAAGGAAGAGCTTACTAGTGATTAGAATGAGCCTAGCAAGGAGAAACAAGATCTGCGACTCCAGTAGCAACATCAAACGTGAGAGAAGTGGAGTAGGGAAATCAATGGTAAAGCTCTGAAAGTTGTTGTATGGAGCTAAGAGAAACTTGGCAATTGGAGAAGAAGAGTGGAGAGATGTGAGATTCGAACCAGCCTAGTGCGTTGGTTCGAATCCTCAAATGCCCAACTGACGGTGTGATCACCCACATCACGCTACCCCATACATCAACACGTCAATCGTGCATATTTCAATCAAGAAAAGGTTGTTGCCACTTGAACACGCACCCCAAAAAATCGTGAAGCATTAACGACGAAAAAGTAAAGGATTCAAAAACCTACAGGGCACGTTCGCAAGGTGGTTGGTATATCCCTGTGGAGGATCTCGCTTGATTGTATTTGAGGAAAATATGATCCCGCTTGGTGAGAAATCACATATGGTGACTCCGTAAGTCTAGGTTGTAGTGTTTGGGTCATTACAACTGGAACTAAACCACAATAATGATCGATCGACTTTGACCAGAAGTGTGCGTAGGAGTGAACTACTACTCCGATCGACCACTAGTAACTTAGTCAGAGTGGGGGGCATTCTATTATAGTAAAAAATACTCATCAATGATAGTACGCCACATGGACCTAATGGAACGAAACGAGACCAAGCTCAGTAGGCCTTGTGTAGGCACCCAATTTTGTCACCCTCCTTTGCCTATGATGAAATGTTGATCTTGGACGCGACTTCTGACTTCCGATCAATAGAGATGATGGACCAAGTAAACCCAGAAACATTCCACTACCTGAAAACCTGGAAACCCCGTGCGGGAGAGAAGAGGGTCAATTTTGACTTTCTATATACGAAGGAATCTGATCAAGATGACCCTACAGATGGATAGTGCTCGGAAATACGATTTCAATGATATATGGCACATCAAGATCTGATTGTTGAATCTCCTGCAATCATCCCCGAAAAATCACATTTTTTCGTACGTATGCCGCGCACACTGGCAAACCTATTGGAAACCTGAAAAAATCCCCTACCTATCCCAAACACCCTAAAATTCATTCCATACCTACCCAGATAACCCGAAAACATTCCCCTACCTAAAACCCTGGAAACCCTCGCGCGGGAGAGAAGAGGGTCCAATTTTGACTTTTATATACGAAGGAATCTAGTCAAGATGACCGTACGGATGGATAGTGTTCGAAAGTATGATTTCGACGATATATGGTATGTCAAAATTGGACCGACGGATCTCTTGTGATCGTCATTGGAAAAATCCATCATCGCACGCGCGCTGGCCCATGCGTGCTGTCCATGGCTGCAGCCTATGTGCTGCGACCATGGGCAGCAACACCGTAGCATATGGCTATTGCCCATGGCCGCAGCACATGGCTACTGCCCATGGCCGCAGCACATGGCTACTGCCCATTGGTCACAGCACATGTGTGCTAGCCAACCTACGCCCCTCTGCCCATGCCTGCCCCCCGTAGGCCCATGCCTGTGCCTCCCCCTTTGCACTTGCCCACGCCACCGCAGGCCCATGCCTGCGCCCCCTCTGCCCAGGTGTGCCCCTTTGCCAGTTGTTGCCCATGGCTACAGCACATGGTTGCTACCCATGGCCGTAGCACATGGCTGTTACCCATGGCCTCAACACTTAGGCAGCAGCACATGGCTGTGGCAGCCTTGTGTGCTGAGCACCAATGCCATAATGCCACACACCCATGCCACTCATGCCACTACCCGCATGCCATGCACCGCACACCTATGACATTGCCCACATTGTGTGCCCTCCTATACTGATTATGCCCCATGCACTTCGGCCCAATGTTGTATGCCACCGGTAATGGTCGGGATTGGTTTTTCACTGACCCGACTTGAGACCAAAATCCCACTTTTTGACTAAGAATTCTCTTTCCCCCAAACCCCCCTTTTACCCATTGGATAAAAGCTCGTTTCACCCATTTTAGTCCAAGAACCCCTTTTATCCATTGGATAGAAGCCTGCTTCACCCATTTTAGTCCAAGAACCCTCTTCTGTCCATTAGGTAAAAATTCTCCTTCCTTCCCATTGGTCTGGAAAACCTATAAATACCCCCCTCCTTTGGATTTTAGACACAAAACAATCCCATCTCTCTCCATGGTAGTGAAGCTCTGCCCTCTATCCTCCCCTCCCCCTTTTGATTTTTTTCGAGTCTTCATAGCAATCTTCGTCAAGATTCAAAATCTTATTTGAATCTTCGAAGTGTTCTTTGGGACTTTGAAGATCTTCAATCCAATTTCTTAGTTCAATCAAATTTTTTCCAAAAATTGTGTGTTCTTCAGCCCCTTCCTTTGAGTGTTCTTGGATTTTACCAAAAATAGAAACCCCCTTGAGGTTCTTCGGGTCTACGAAGAGATCGTTGTCAAGATCCGAAGTTCTGTTCGGATCTTCAAAGTGTTCTTCGGGGCTTTGAGGATCTTCAATCCATTTTTAGGTCAATCCGTTTCTTTTTAAAAATAGTAATTCCTAGCGGAAGCCCTATCCGAGTGCCCTTGGAATCTTTTCAGAAATAGCCATTCCCAGCGGAAGCTCAGCCGAAGTGCCACCTCAGCCTAGCCCTCCCCTAGCCTATCCCCAGTGGAAGCTCTGCTAGAGTGCTACTTTAGTCTAGCCCTCCCCTGGCCTATCCCTAGCGGATGCTCTGCTGGAGTGCCACCTCATCCTAAGCCTGGAAATAACCTTCCCTAGCCGAAGCTCTATCCGAATCCAAATTTGAAAGCAACCGTTCCTAACTAGAACCTTGTCCAAATACCATCACAATCAGCATCTCTCAAGAAAGGAAGTTGGAGGTTAAGACCATCTTCCCTTGAGCCAGGAGAAACACGAAAAATAGTCCTAGCCGGTACTAATCAGGGGTCCACCCCTCTTGACCCGAAACAGGGATTAAGTTTAGGTATAGTTTCTCAACCCAATTATCATCATGTAGACTTTATATAGACCTTGTCTTAATGTATATAGTAGGTTAAATTCAGGCAATGTTTGTATGTGTGATAACTTAGCCCTGCAAATGAAATAGTAATAATTATGGAAAATGTTTGTTCTTAAGCATTTAGTAAGAAGACCGCTTAAACCGGGTAGATTGGGTGCCTAACACCTTCCCAATTCTACAACCTGACACTTACCCTAAATCTCTGGGCTAGACCAACTTTCAGGCCTTTTTCTCAAGAATCGGGCCCACCCTCGGGTCCTAGGCCCATAACCCTAGGTGGGGACTCCAAACCCCATTTGCATGATCCTGATCCCCATCCCCATATTGGGCATAACCAAACCCCCATCTCAAATGAAGAATTTTACACTTGCGAAATAGGCCCCCACATATCTTCAAGGGTGACACGGTGGTGCGAGGGCTGTAGGGTAAGCACATATGACACGAACCCCCCTCCCTCACACGAAAGAGACCCAAAGAGAGGAGAGAGGACAGAATCGACGCGCACAAGTCCATTTCTGGCCGTTACCCTCATAGTGGCTACTCCACTGGGGATAAATGTCAAGCTTCCGACACTAGATGCTACCTTTAAATGCAAGAAAAATTTTCACGACATTTGTTTGAAAACGTGTTTGGCTACCCCCATGTTTATAATTGTATTCGCTATCTGCATCATGCATTGTGCTCGAAGTGAAATCATTTGGCGAGGGACTCCCTATCATGCCTGCACCCTCGGGGAGGTCAGCGCATGTCATGGAGAGTACTCTGAGAGCAAATGATACCCGCTTCCTGTACAAGAGTGGAAGGTATCGTCAAACGGAAAGGATGTTGTATTTGTGCCATCACCCTCAGAGAGGTCCGCGCACTTTATAACATTTTGAGATTGAATGCGTCATCAAATGGCAAGGATGTCCATAATTCTGTCAGCACCCTCGGGGAGGTCCGTGCACTTTATAGCATTTTGAGATCAAATGGTGGTTACCTTACATTACACTTTTCCACACAATCACTTACAGTTCCACCACCTGGTGGCCAATTGCTTAACCTCGTGTGTAGTCACGAGTAATGGGCAAGGAAGTCACCCCCTTGATCTCGTACCTATGGGTATATCAAAAGGATCACTTACCTTGCGTATATAGATCCTGTCAAGGAAGCCTTGTCGGTTCTATTGTATCCACCACATGTCGCATCACGTAGAAAATAGATGAAGAAGCTAAGAGCGCCACAGGCTAACTGTAGAATTTGTTTACAGTCTTGAAAATGAATGTTCCTATATTATATTCCTGTCGTAAAGAATTTCTTTCCTAAGTAGGTTTCGGATAGAAGGTGTCCCCCCTCCTTAAGAAAACGTCCCAATATGTGACTTAGGGGCAATCCATCAGAGTCACGTAAAGTCCCGAGAAGTCCCGAGAAAATCAGGAGGAAGGACACCTAGTGGGAAAAAGAGCAAGGAAAGCATGACTTTATTACATGGAATGTCTTATGGGAATATTCTTGACAAGCCATTTGTATGACTCTCCCGCTTTTGATATTGGGTGGACTAGGGGCATCAAACCCTATTCACCCCTATCATTAAGCAGACTAACTTTGGATGGATCATTGATTGTCAATCTAGTGAATGTGTGAATAAAAGGTTGGGGATTCAGGAATCCTAAAATAAGTCATTTTTAGTTTAGACACATTTCCACACCTCAAGTATTCTCTGTGGTCCCTTTGGATACGTCAGGGTAATTGGTTGACTTGTCTAAGTCCAGTGTCACCTCCATCATCTCTTTAAGACTGTCTACCACCAAGTGATTATAGCCCAGTTAATATAGATTCACACGACTCTGAATCACCCGAACAGGCTTGGGTCTGTCCCGGAGGCCTTGTAGATAGAAATGGCTGAAGTCAAGAGAGGGATAGCTCAGATATTGAATGCACTTCAAAACCCTCTCAGAGTTGATCCTAGGAATGAGTGGGCACCGACTACAGGAGATGTGGAGTAGAATGGAGCCACAGGTTATCATGGGAACTCTTCCCGAGTTGACTCAGGAGAACCAGAGCAAGTCAGACCAACCGGTCAGATAAGATCTTCACCTACCTGTCCAAATGGTAAACGAGGGGCCTATTCCAGGGTCCCTCCTCCTAGGGTAGTGATTGAAGATGAGGAAGAGGAATTGGCAGCACACATCTGAATGGAACCTCCAAAAACGAATAGAGAAAGGAGAGTCAGGGAACAATTAGAAAAGTTGAAAAATATGTTTTGAGCAGGGAAGAGATCAAAAAGCTAAACAGTAGTTTCAGATGAAATGGGTTTCTTTTCCGGGGCGAGGATTCCCGAGAAATTTAAGTGGCAGACCGACAGGTTTGATGGGTTAGGAGACCCCAATGCACATCTCAAAGTCTTCCTCAGCATCACCAAGTCATGGCAACTTGCAGATAACCAGATGGGGCAAGCCTTCATGCTAACCCTATTAGGACTTGCACTAAGGTGGCTCATACAGTTGGAGTCATCCCAAACTTAGAATTGGGCAACGGTGGTAAAAGCCTTTACCAAGTAGCACTTATACAATACTGAAGTGGATGTGAAACATCGAGAGATTGAGACATTAAGACAACATCCTAGAGAAGGATTCACCGCCTTCTTAATGAGGTTTAGATATAAGGCCACCAAGATGGCAGATCGGCCTTCAGAAGCAGAGCAAGTGGAGATATTGATAGAGAACTTGTCAAAGCCCTATTGTGATGTTCTTTACTAGCAATATCTATAAAATTTTGATGCCTTAATAGCCACTGGCACACAGGTGGAGAACAGAATTCTGAGAGAGGCCCTGTATCAAGGATCCTCCTAAGATGCAAGCAAGAACACCCGAGTCGGATGTGGAAAGAGTCTGGAAACTAATATGGTGAGTGTAGTTCAGCAGTCAAGCTCACCAACCACCTCTTCACAGCCATTCATAATACAAGCAGATGCACCCTCCCGAAAGGCCCCTTATCCAAAAAGGTAGTTTTTTGATTTAGGAATGCCCGTGACGGCAATATATGAGAAGTTAATAAACCAAAGATTGCTAGGGACAGTGGCTCCGAGAGTGATCAGCAACCCTCCTCTAGTTTGGTAAAGGGATCATGAATATTATCCTTACCACACTTAGAAGGGGCACAACACTGAAAGTTGTTTGGGTTTACAGCATGCAATTTAGGATTTGGTAGACAACAGAACCATTGAGGTCAAAGTGAAGCAACCTCCTAATGTCAACACCAATCCACTCCCTGATCATGTGAACAATCTAGATGAAGAAGCCACAGAGAGTAACCCCACTCAACTCATTGTACCCCAAGCTCGAAAGAATCACATGAATGCTCGTGCTTAGGAGAGCCATGAATCAAAGGACTAGGGCTTACAAGAAAGCCATCCATCCTTCTACATCAACAGAGGAATCCACCACACCCACACCATATCTCCAACCTCCACTATATTACTAGCCTCCACCATACCATCAACCTTCCCCCCACCATCAAGGAGAAGGAATCTCCCCATCCTATCTCCCCAATCTTCATATCCTACCTCTCATATTACATCATCTTCATACCATCCCGCTTCATATCCCTCATCACCCTCATACTAATCTCATTCTCAAGGTTATATAACCCAAAATAAGGATGGATGGATGGGTACGAATGGAAGGATATGTTTGCACTACCAGATTCCCCAAAGATGACTTCATCAACAGGGTCAGTGAATACATTAGGGGAAGGCCAGGAGATTGATCCCACTTCTCTAATTCAGCTCGCTATATCTTCAGAGGACAATCCAGAGGTAATTGAAGAGGTTACAATTGATCTTCTTAGAGCAGTAACCGCATTGGCCATAAGGGAACAGATCAAAGAGCACATCTCCTAATCTATATAGGGAGTAATACAGAGGATGATGAATCAGGTCTGGTCCAACTTCAAGCCAGTGATGTCAAGACTAACCCTGTGGAAATATTCCTATCTATATGCTCTAAATACTATAAGTATTTGGACGCTGGAGAATTTGATGGTCCAGAGAAATCTGATGAAGAACCAAGTGAGGGAGAAATCAGTGAAGAAGAGGATGATGACGATGACGATAAGGACGACACTAAAGATGAGAAGGATGGAGATGACTCTGACTGTCAAGATGATGATGAGTATCCAATTGGGATAACTACCAAGGACCTTGGTACAATGACAATGATCATGAGTCAGAATATTACTCACTGGAACATCTGACATGTTTCTCAGTCTATGCTATTGGTGGTGATGATTTAATAGCTAATCTGACAGGGTGCATTTATCCGTCCCTCTGCATGGGAGGAGATGATTCTACATCAGATTTAGGAAGTGATGAGAGATCTAAAGAGCCGATGCAAGTTTATATGGATGAACCCGAATCCGCATTAGAGATGGAGGAAAAGTTGTGTGAAGTATACTCCAACACATTGAGAATGCAGAAAAGGGTGGAAGAAATTGACAACATGCTAGGTGAAGTAACTATTAGTGATCGTTACTACTGTGAGCAGTTAGATGATCTGAAGGAAATAGGGTCAGATGACACTTTTACAGAGGCAGTAAACGTTGCATTCCAACAACTTTCCAATGCAATCAAGAAGTTACGAGCTAGGGCTATGGATATTTGTGGAGGACCTCGACTTCCCACTCCAAGCAGGGAGGGAGAATCAGAAGAAGAGGATGATCCCATGGTGGGAATAATCACCATAACAAATAGTGATGATGAAGATTGTTATCCCACAGAGATCATTATGAAGAAACCTGTCAACATGATGGAAACTAAAAGTGGAAAAGACTACAAGGGCAAGGCTCTAGCGGTAAAACAATCAAGGACTAATGAGGCAGGAACTAGCAGCATAAAGAAAGAGCTGGAGAACCCAGTCTTGGCTCAACTCAAGAAGTCCCAAGCAAACATCTCAATTTGGGGATTGTTGATGACATCCCCTACACACTGTGAAGTAGTCTTGAAGTCTCTCACCAATATATAAGTGCCAATCGAGATAAATCCGGCACATCTGGCACATATAGTAGGGGCAACATATGTAGTGCAATCCTTGATGTTCTCAGATTTAAAGCTTCTGAAAGGGTCTAGCACAATCGAGCTCTCCACATCACGGTAGAATGTCTTAACAAGGTGGTTCCCCAGGTTCTTGTTGACAACGGGTCGGCTTTGAATGTACTACCCTTGAGATCAACAAAGAGTATTGGCATCAACCTGGAAGAAATGCGGCTAATTACCCAAACCATACAGGCATATGAAATACCAAGAGGAAGATCCTTGCCATCCTTACCCTTGGCGTAAAGATTGGCCTGGTGAAGTTTGATAGTGATTTCTAAATCATTGATATACCAGAAGCTTTTAACATGCTCTTGGGAAGGCCTTGGTTGCATCCTGCAAAGGCAGTGTCCTCTAGTCTCCATAAAAAAATGAAGTTCATTCATGAAGGGAAGGTGATCAGAGTAACCGGAGATCCTGAAGTGGTTCATACCTTAACCAACATTGAAAATGGGGAAGAACAAGAATAGGAAGTCCAACTAAGTGGTTTTGAATTAGACACAACTTGTGCAGCCATTACAAAAGAGGTGCCAAAGGAAGAAATCCCTACTAACTATGAAGCCATCTGGAGTTTTCTAGTGAATCAGATGATGAAGAACATACAATATTTTTCCAGCATGGGGCTAGGGAAATATCATCAAGTTCTAAAGCAGCCTAGTTTGGCAGTGAACAAAGGGAAGGATGGTCTTGGGTACACTCCTCTGACCACCAAGGGGCAAAAGTGCTGAGGATGACTAGGAAGATCTCCAACTCTTTCTACCCTACTCTCAATAGGTATTTTATAAAAGAAGGAGAGGATTTCCCTTTCAGCAAAGATGCAACCATGATTTGAAGTATTTTTCCAAGATGAGTTCGATTGGGATAGCAGAAATTGCACTAATTGAGATTGGGTCTTCCTCTGGTGACCCTACAACATTGATCCAATCGAAGGAAGCACCCAGTCCTAGAGTCCTCCTAAAAAGAGAATGGGAAAGGAACATAAGGCTCACCTGGAGTCTGCAGCATCCCATTGATTTGAAATGCTACATTTGCTCTATCCTACAAGAGCCTAGAGCCCGAGAGCTATATGAGCTTAAGCCTCGTCCTTTCAGAGGAAGAAGTGCGTATGCAAAGCAAAGAAGAGCACAGAGAATGATGGTTTGCATGTACTGCACCCGAACCAACTACAACGAGAAGGCTCATGAAGGTGGTCCAAGATGTGACCGTGGCACCAGAATGACATCCCACAACAGGCTCGAAAAGATGGACTTTATAGAAAAAGGATTGAGCAGTCTCCACCAATCTTCACCCCTTAGAAAGTACGGCTTCCGAGAGCACAAGATTGACCAGCTGGTATTCGTGAAGAAGAAGGCACTTATCCAGAAGAACCATCACGCCACTGAATAAGTAGTAGCAACTCTCTCAGAAGGAGAAGAAGGCCCTTTGCCATACCTCCTCATTCATCAAGCCACTAAATCGCTCCTAAATTGGATAAGAATTGGAGAAAACTTCAAGTTTTCTCATTCTATTGAGTCAACCAGCCTGAATACCCCTGGCAAAAGCATCAAGCTAGTTATCAAGTCTGTAGTCAAGTCTATTGTTTATGATTTCGTGTCGACCTCCCCTCTTGTGGAGAGTCCAGAGTCCTTGTATGTCGAGTCTGTTACTTTTTCTTTCATGAATGAAATTTCTGATTCTGAGTATGACTTGCCTCCTTTTTCTGATGATGATCTTAGTAAATATCAAGAATCAATAAAACAATGCAAACCAAATAAGCCCAACCCATCCGTGACGATACTCAGGTTATTAATCTAGGAACCGACCAATGCCTTCAAGAGGTAAAAATTGGCACTACCCTTGATGACGAAGAAGCAGAATAGATGACTAGTCTTTTGAAGGAATTCATCAAAGTCTTTACTCGGTCTTATGAGGATATGCCTCGTATCGATCCCAATATCGTGCAACATCGATTTTTGACTTATCCTAGGGCAAAACTAGTAAAACAAAAGCTCTGAAGAATGCAACCAAAATGGAGTGAGAAGATCAAAGAAGAAGTTGTGAAGCAATGGAATGCAGGGTTTCTACAAGTGGTAAAGTACCCCCGATGGTTGGCCAACATTGTACCAGTACCAAAGAAAGATGGTAAGGTGCGAATATGTGTGGACTTCCGAGATCTTAACAAAGTGAGCCCTAAAGATGACTTCCCCTTACCTCACATTGATGTATTGGTGGATAAAACGGTGGGGCATGCTTTGTTATCATTTTATGGATGGATTCTTAGGATACAACCAAATAAGTATGCACCCAAAAGATCATGAGAAGACAGCCTTCACCACCCCATAGGGAACCTATTGTTACAAGGTGATACCTTTTGGACTGAAGAACTCCGAGGTAACTTATCAGAGAGCAGCTACAGCCATATTGCCTGGCATGATGAACAAAGATGTGAAAGTCTATGTGAATGACATGGTTGTAAAGTCAAAAGATCGATAGGGGTATATTCTCGCGCTGAGGCGATTCTTTGAAAGAATCAAGAAGTATCAGCTAAAGTTGAATCCTCAGAAGTGTGTACTTGGGGCAACAACAGGAAAGTTGTTAGGCTTCTTGGTGAGTGAAAGAGGCACTGAAGTCGACCCTATCAAGATCAAGGAAATTCAGGAGATGCCCACACCTCGGACTGAGAAGCAAATACAAGGATTTTTAGGTCACATCCAATACATCAGTAGATTTATAGCTCAGTTGACTACAATCTATAAACCAATTTTCAAGCTACTGAAGAAGGATCAGCCCACGGAATGGAATGACCAATGCCAACAATCTTTTGATAAGATCAAAGGATACCTCATGAACCCACTAATATTGACACCACCAGTGGAAGGAGAACCACTTATGTTGTACTTATCCGTGGGAGAATATTCCATGGGCTCATTGCTAGCCTAGAAGGAAACAGAAAAAGGAGCAGAGCATGCTATATACTACCTTAGTAAGAAATTCTTGGAATATGAGACACAGTACACATCTTTGGAAAGAACTTGTGCTGCATTGATTTGGGAAATGAAAATGTTGCAACACTACATGGTTTCCTATCAAGTACACTTGATCTCAAGGATGGATCTCATCAAATACCTCTTTGAGAAACCAGCCCTAACAGGAAGGATGGCTCGTTGGTTGCCTTTTCTATTAGAGTTTGACATCACCTATGTTACTCAGAAATCTATCAAGGGGCAAGCCATAGCCGATCATTTGGCTGCCCACTCCATAGAAGATGGAAGATCCTTGGATGATGCCTTTACCGATGAAGGAATCACCGTAATAGAGGAAGAAGACACAGTTAATGAATGACAATTATTCTTTGATGGAGCAGCCAATCAGAAGGGATGTGGTGTGGGAATATTGTTTGTCACTCCTAACGACATTTATTTGCCTTCATCATTCTGCCTCGACTTCCCCTGTACTAACAATATTGCCGAATATGAAGCTTGTGCTTTGGTGCTCGAAATTGCTTTAACTATTGGTGTACAAAGGATTAAGGTTTACGGTGATTCATCCATTTTCATCTGTCAGACATAGAGAAAGTGGAAGACTAGAGATGAAAAGCTGAAGCCGTTCAAGAACATCTGGAAGAGGTGATTAAACACTTTAAGAAGATCTCGTTCGAATACTTCCAGAGAGATAACAACAGGTTTGCTAATGCCTTTGCAACCTTGGCTTCCATGGTAGAATGCAATCCTATGGCTAAGGTTTGACCGTTCTTGGTGGAACAAAGAAGCAGGCCAATTTATCAGAATTCGGTGAACTCTCTCATTGCGGATGTTTGGTTTTGGTTTGCTCACACAGTGTATTTCATCAGAGAAAAAAAGTACCCAGCTGAAGCAACTGATAGAGAAAAGAAGTTTCTAAGAAGGTATACCACCCATTTTATTCTTCAAGAGGATTTATTATACAAGAGATTCTATGAAGGAATACATTTGCTGTGTGTGGATGAGGAGCAAGTGGTAACCATCATGGAGGAAATTCATCAAGGTCTTTGTGGACCCCACATAAATGCCAAGATGTTATCTAAGAAGATCCTTAGGCTGGGATATTACTGGAACACTATGGAAGCAGACTGTGTGGACTTTGTCAAGAAATGCCACAAGTGTCAGATATTTACTAATATCATATATATCCACCAACAGAGTTGTATTCACTCAATTCACCTTTGCCATTCTCCACTTGGGGCATCGACATCATTGGAAAGATCAACCCCAAGGCATGTAATGGTCACGAGTTCATTTTGGTAGCCATTGATTATTTCACCAAGTGGGTAGAAGCACAATCCTATACGGTCGTCAAGTCTACTAAGGTGGCTAAATTCATTCAAGAAAACATCATTAGCCGGTATGGAATGCCTCAAGAATTGGTGTCAGATCAGGGATCCCATTTCTGGGGCGAGACTGAAAAAATCTGTACAAAGTTCGGTATCAGAAGGCATCGTTCTACCACTTACAGGCCGTAGACCAATGGGGCAGTGGAAGTAGCCAACAAGAACATCAAAGTCATCCTGTAGTAAATGGCAAAAACACACAAGGATTAGCTGATAAGTTACCCCTTGCCTTATGGGCATACTAGACTTCTACATGATCCTTAAGAGGGGCAACCCCTTTCTCTTTGGTATATAGGGTTGAGGTGGTTCTACCCGCAGAGATCCTAGTACCATCCCTAAGGGTGATTCTTGATAGTTAGCTACCTGAAGGAGAGTGGGTAAAGGCCAGACATGACGAGCTCAATTTTCTTGATGAAAGATGTATGAAAGCTATGGATAATCTGAAGAAATACCAACTGAGAATGGCCAGGGCCTTTAACAAAAATGTGAAACCCCACCACATAGAGGAGGGTGAACTTGTTCTTTGAGAACAAAGAGCCCAAATTCATTACCCAAGAGGAAAATTCAGGCCCAACTGGAGCAGTCCATTCACTGTCAAAGAAATTCTACCAGGCAAAGCTGTGAAACTCATAGACCACAACGGCGAAGAAATACCTGGACTAGTCAACATAGATCAACTCAAGAAATATTATGTCAGAAAGGGTGAATAGCCTGAACTAGGTCCGACCTGATTCCTTTCGAGGGATACGTAGGCAACTTGACATGTGCAAGTGCGGTCTCAACCATCTAAAGGCAATAAATTGGTTCCTTGATTAATAATCAAAGTATCTTAAAAGATCATCAAAGTTTGTGTCCCCCAGGAATAGCCATTTGGCATGAAAGACCATTAGGTATCTGTCATCCACCATTGGTCCATCACTTCTTATCCAGGATTCTATCCGCCAAAAATTGCCATTTGGCATGAAAGGCCATTAGGTATCTGTCATCCATCCATTGGTCCGTCAAATTTTATTCAGGATTCCATCACTTAAAAGAAAATTTCCACCCGATACCAATTTATCAAGGCTAGTTCATTCCCTAGCCATGATCAGTCAAAAAAAAAAAAAAAAAAAAAAAAAAAGAAGGGCTTGATGCAATAGTGGTAAAGGCTTGTTTGAGTCAACAGTTAATGAGTAATGCTTTGATAAATCGTCATATCTCTTTTGTTTGTGATAATTTAGGAAAATTCATGGGCTCGTTGGATGAGATATTGAGGAAATAAACCTCATACAAGAACAGGAGGGCACCAGGATTGCTGGAATCCATGAATGCATCATTTCTCGACTGGATCGGGTGTGTGAAATTACATGATCAATTACTCTAATAGGTGCCTCAACACTGGGATGCCAGCCTACATGTGTTTCGGTTTGGATTGGTTGAAATCTGCCCAACTCTCAAAGAATTCTGGGTTTGTACGTTATCTCCACCCAAAGGCAGGCTGTTCCAACCATCTTTGAAGAAAGATTATTCAGAGGAAATTCAGGGCATCTTCGGATGGAAAGAAGAGGAAGTGAAACAATTTGTTAGGTATGGGAAGATTGACATTCTGAAGGTAGACCAGATCTTCATCCACTATCTACCAATAGAAGGAATCCATCAATAGAGATCACAAGATGCCTATTTACTTTGTATGATAGCTCACTATGTTCTCTGCACTCCCGGATGTGGTGAACCGCTTGTTCTAATTGAGGTAGTAAAACAGTTGAAAAAGGGAGGTGACATCATCCCTGCAGTTCTTACAGAAATATTCAAGGGATTTGATGACATGAGCCATGGCCATAGATTCAGACTAGATCATTATCGAGGGAGTCTTGCTATTTTTCAGATTTGGCTCCTCAAGAAGCTGAAGTTAACCAAGCCATTAAAAGGAGGCCCACTCGAAGCTCTTTGTTACCAGGATATGAGGGAAGTTCCGGAGTTCAACCTTATCATTGATTGGGAGAAGTACCTATAGGAAAGGACTGTGCAAGATATCGCATAGAGGTGCCAGGGAGGCCACAAGAAGATTTTCTTATGAAGACCCCTGGCTACAATTATGTCAGGTTGATGGGATTGACTCATACTTCCTTTTATTTGCCCACGTACATCGGCTAACAATATGGGCTCGAGGTGATGGACCCAGAGGAGTTAGTGAACTTTCACCCACCTCAAGAGTTGTCTCCCTACCTTGTTACTTACCTATCCTGTCTATGATAGGAAGATTGTTCCCCTTTTCATGTAATTCACTTGGTAATAGAATGAGGAAATATTTGGATTTTTGTGTTATCCCGATTATTCTAATTATGACTTGAGTTGTGGAATTGAATATGCCTAAACATTGCGGACCACAAAAAAAAAAAGGAAAGTTTTTCTTTGTACCAAAGGTAAGTTTTCATTCATAAGATGCTAAAATAAAAGGGGGAGGGAAAGAAAAAAGAAAATATACATGTGTTTGTGTTTACAGGAAATATAAGAACAAATCCCTATGGGTTAAAAGTCATTAACTGAACCATACTCTAAATCATCCCCATAGAGTATCAAGGAACCCGCGGATGTTAATCCAGCCTGCTCCAGCCTCTGTGTCATATCCTGAATCAGTGCTTCCCGCTGTGCAATTTCCTACTCGTGGGAACTAACTTGGCTCTCCAAGGTTGCAATCCTCCCATCCTAAGGAATATAGGAAAGGATCAGGAAGAAGAATAATGAATGAAGAAGGACAAAAGGAAAATGGGGGAATTTATAAAATGCCTTGGCAACAATTGTCTCGCATAAGCCATAATGCATTCTCCTGATCTCAGAATAGATCTCCGGAGACACATGAGAAAGAGCCTATCAGCCAAAAGAAGTCAATAGTCAATAGAAGGATGATCAGATACTCACATAGTCATAAGGAATGGGTAGCCCAGGGGAAGCATCTACATCTGTCTTCTACTCCAAAAGATGAGGGAGACTGGGGTTGGCCGCATTGGGATAGTTCCAAGCAGGGAAACCATGGAAGGGGATGCTAGCAACTCTGAGAGACTCACCTGCACTGGTAGAAGGTCTCGCTTGTGAAGGATCAACAGCATTAATAGGCGACGGAATAGTAGAAGGGTCTACACGTTGCACTCTACCCTGAAAGAACATCGGTCAAGACCAAAACAAGAAAGAATTAGAAGGAAACAATCAAGAAAGGGCAACATACCACTAAACCGTCAGGAACAAGAGGGGTGCATACTGTCTCCTCCTCTAGGAAGACTCTATAGTCCCTATCCCGATCTAAGAATGAGTTATCCCACACTCCGTCGGCCGAACTCTCCATCTTATCCATAGGGATGATCTCTAGGCAGTGTATAGTGGGTGGAGGAAGACCAGGAGAGAAGCGCGACTTGACATCCAACCACTGGGCTACTTCTTTCTCTCCTAGATACTAGACGTGGCCCTATATGCCTCGAAAAAGGACTCGGTTCTCAGATAAGTGTTTAGCTAATGCGAATCCTTTATAATCTGGAAATACGAGGCAATGGAATGGTCTCCAAGTGACCTATAAATCTAAGGAAAAGTAAGTACAACACAAGATAAAAGGAATTTTAGTGTCAAACGTGGCATACCTCAGTGAGGTCGTTCAAAAGAGAACGAGCAGTGGTCCCCGGAGGATGGTGCCGAGCCCTGATCACATGATTATCTTCCCACCTTGTGGCTATAGGGAAGAAGAATGCCTAAGTGTCCCTCAGTCTGGGAGCTATGGTCCCCAAGTGCTCAAAACACTAGGGTTGTTTCAAGAGACTAAAGTAAGAAAGTGCAATCCAAATGAATGAAAGGAAATGAGTACAAGAAGGAAAGTTACGTAGAGGATGAAGCCCGCTCCCTTGAGACCTCGGTCTCCATATGACAGTAGTCTAGGGTCCGTAAAAGATATGCATAGGTAGCCCCACCTCAGTCCCTAGAATCTACTGGATGAGGATCTCGGAGGAAGAACACCAGGCGGATGTCTACTCCCCCTTGGAGATCACTGAAAAGGCACTGACCCATAGGAAACAGTAAGAAAGAATAGGCCACCTGTGACATGTTGCCTGGGTTCTCCCACAGGCCAATTTTCCACCATCGGGCACTAATCTCCCCTAGATGGATGTGTGTCTGGCCAGCCGCAATGGTAATGCCTGTCAATTCTGTAAACTCCTTGATAGTCAAAATCTCGGGTAGGGTCATGGGTCTACCTCCAAATGGAATGCCTGTCAAGGCATAGAAGCACAGGGGCGTGATGGTGATCTCACCAACAGGGAGATGAAAAGAATGAGTACTCGGCCACCACCGCTCCATCAGGGCCCCCACCAGTGCCGGATTGAACTTCCGAGACTCTACAAGGGATAGCCGACACAGGTATGATACATCAACTATCTCCTTCACTCTACGAGGAAGCATCCTATGCCATGACTAAACCATGTTCGGATGGCCATACAAGGCTAGGGTAGGTGGTTCCCTCCCCTCATGCTAGTGGAAATAAAGAATGTATAAAAAGAAAAACAACAAAAAGCAAAAACAATATAAAAGATAATAATAAAAAAAAAGAACAAAACAAGAATAAAAGATGATCAAAATAATGAATAAAATGTAAAGACTTACCCAAGCACCCCATACGGAGTTGCAAATGTGGTTTCAACTGTCGTGAAGAGTCTGCCTGGAGTACCAATCGGCCAGGCCCTCATCCATGTGGGAAGAACTGCTGCAACTCTCCAACTGGATTTCTCCAAAAGTCTTTCTCTTTCTCCTTTCAGCCATATTCTTAGAATCACAAAAAGCCCCAAGAAGTTTTTCAATTTGTAAGAAGCCCTAGAAAGTTTTTCAATTTGCACAAAAGCCCACAAGAATATCAAATTCTCCAAATGAATCATCCCCCAAGAATAAGATGAAGATCTTTAAGAATAAGATGAAGATCTTCAAGAGCAAGATGAAGATTTTCAAGAACAAGATGGAACACTTTAAGAACAAGAAGGAGAACTTAAAGAAAAACCTAAAGGCTCCAGAAACTCAAAACCCACTCACTTCACTCAGAAAAGTTAGAATGAGGAATGGACAAAGAAGGGAGACCATTTTATAGGAAAAAAATTCATTTTCCAAAAAAAAAATAAATAAAGAAAAATTTGAGGTTCCAAATCCAAGGTGCAAATCAAAGTTTCTTACTACCAAATACCAAATTCAAAATTATTTCGGTGGTAGTTGCAAATAATGTCTCATGGGAAGTAAAAATTCAAAGGAAAGGTAGAAATTCATGTGGTAGGTGAAAATTATTCACATGAAAAATGGGAAGTGAAAATAAAAAGGAAGGTAAAATTTACATCACATTCATGTGAAAGGTGAAAATCAAATTCAAATGGAAAGTAAAAGTCATGTGAAAAGCCAAATTCAAATCAAATCCAAATCAAGAGCAAATCAGGATTCCAATTCAGAAGTCCAAATTCAAGATTCCATTTCAAAGGTCAAAATTTAAGATTCCAATTCAAAAGTCCATAAGATTAAAAATCCAAAGAAGAATCAAAGATCAAAAATCCGAAAATCAAAGGTCAAAATTCAAGATTCCAAATTCAAGATTCCATTTCAAAGGTCAAAATTTAAGATTCCAATTCAAAGGTCCAAAAGATTAAAAATCCAAAGAAGAATCAAAGGTAAAAAATCAGGAATCAATTATTAATGTCTTTTACAGGGTTGAAAGACTAGCAAATTTCTTTCCTATAATTGACAGTACCAGATAGCCCAGACCGGTTCAAAAGAACCTGCCTGGAAGACCAGATAGCCTAGTTCAGTTCAAAAGAACCCACCTGGAAGACCAGATAGCCCAGCCCGATTTGAAAGAACTTGCCTGGAAGACCAGATAGCCCAGCTCGGTTCGAAAGAACCCACCTGGAAGATCAGATAGCCTAGACTAATTTAAAAGAACCCACCTGGAAGATCAGATAGCCCAGCTCGGTTCGAAAGAATCCGCCTGGAAGATCAGATAACCCAAGTTGGTTCGAA
Source organism: Macadamia integrifolia (assembly GCF_013358625.1). Classification (NCBI taxonomy): domain Eukaryota; kingdom Viridiplantae; phylum Streptophyta; class Magnoliopsida; order Proteales; family Proteaceae; genus Macadamia; species Macadamia integrifolia. Next base: position 10,470,571 of record NC_056568.1, on the reverse strand, counting down.
AGACCCAGTTTGGAGAGTAGACATCCCTAGACTGGCACATGGAGCTCGGCCTAGGAAAAATTAAAGATCAAAGTACTAACATCTTTTGCAGGATTAGAAGAGCAGCGAATTTCTTTCCTACAATTGACAATCTAGGTAAGTCCTAAACTTTAAAGAAGTTGAGAGATGTTATCTGTTATATTTTTCAACTCCGTCATAAATGAGCAGTAAGACGGCAGTATATACTCCGGGTGACAAAATGTGGTCATTCTTTTCTTTGCCCTTCGGCTGTTGGCATAGGCCTCGGCTAAAGAGGGGCATTCTATAGATACCCAATCTTGTCACCCTCCTTTGGCTATGATGAAATGTGAATCTTAGACACGACTTCTGAATTCCGATCATTAGAGATGATGGACTAAATAAACCCAGAAACATTCCACTACCTGAAAACCTTGGAAACCCCGAGCGGGAGAGAAGATGGTCCAATTTTAACTTTCTATATACAAAGGAATCTGATCAAGATGACCATGCAGATGGATAGTGCTCGGAAACACGATTTTGACGATATATGGCACGTCAAAATCAGATCATCGGATTTCTCGCAATCGTCCCCGAATAATCATATTTTCCTGTACATATGTCGCGCAACTGGCAAGCCTACTGGAAACCTGGAAAATCCCCTACCTATCCCAAATTCATCCGATACCTACCCAGATAACCTGAAAACATTCCCCTACCTGAAACCCTAGAAACCCTCACACAGGAGAGAAGAGGGTCCAATTTTGTCTTTTTATATACGAAGGAATCCGGTCAAGATGACCTTATGGATGGATAGTGCTCGAAAGTATGATTCTGACGATATATGGTACATCAAAATCAGACCAACGGATCTCCCATGATCATCACGGAAAAAATCCATGATCGAATACGTATAGCCACTGCATGTGTGCTAGCCAGCCCGCACCCCTTTACCCATGCCCGCGCCTCTATAGGCCCTTGCTCGCGCCCCCTAGTCACATGCCCGTGCCACCTTTACACATGACCATGCCCCCACAGGCCCATGCCCGTGCCCCCTCTACCCATGCATGCCTCTTTGTCAGTTGCTGCCCATGGATGTAGCACATGGCTGTTGCCCATGGCTACGGCCTATGCTTGCTGCCCATGCCTGCTACCCCAACCAGCCTTGTGTGCTGTGCACCCATGCCATAATGCCGCACACCCATGCCACTCAAGCCATTACCTGCATGCCATGCACCGCACACCCATGACATTGCCCGTATTGCCTGCCCTCTTGTACTGACCATGCCCCGTGCACTTCGGCCCAATCTTGCACGCCACTGGCAATAGCCGAGATTGGTTTTTCGCTGGCTCGGTGGGTAAGGAGATTCCCTCTTCACACACTTGAGACCAAAATCCCACTTTTTGGCTAAGAATTCTCTTTCCCAAAAACCCCTCTTTTATCCATTAGATAGAAGACTGCTTCACCCATTTTAATCCAAGAACCCTCTTCTGTCCGTTGGGTAAAAATTCTCCTTCTTTCCCATTGGTTCGAAAAACCTATAAATACCCCCATCCTTTGGATTTTAGACACAAAACAACCCCACCTCACTCCATAGTAGTGAAGCTCTACCCTCTCTCCTCCCCTCCCCCTCTTGATTTTCTTCGAGTCTTCGGAGCGATCTTCGTCAAGATCCGAAATCTTATTCGGATCTTCGAAGTGTTCTTTGGGACTTTGAAGATCTTTAATCCAAGTTCTTAGTTCAATCCAATTTTTTCCAAAAATAGTGTGTTCTTCAACCCCTTCTTTGAGTGTTTTTGGTTTTTACCAGAAATAGAAACCCTCCTTGAGTTTCTTCGGGTCTACGAAGAGATCTTTGTCAAGATCTAAAGTTCTGTTTGGATCTTCAAAGTGTTCTTTGGGGCTTTAGGGATCTTCAATCTTATTTTAGGTCAATCCATTTCTTTCCAAAAATAGCAGTTTCTAGCGGAAGCCCTGTCCGAGTGCCTCTGGAATCTTTCAAAGAATATCCATTCCCAGTGGAAGCTCTGTCGAAGTGCCACCTTAGCCTAGCCCTCCCCTAGCCTAACCCCAGCAAAAGCTCTCCTAGAGTGCTACCTCAGTCTAGCCCTCCCCTAGGGGGATATTTTGGCTAGGGAAGGCTATTTACAGAACTTTGCCGAAGTGCCACCTCATCCTAAGCCCGGAAATAGCCTTCCCTGGCAGAAGCTCTATCCGAATCCAAATCTAAAAATAGCCTAGCTGAAGCTCTATCCGAATCTAAAACCGAAAGCAACCGTTCTTAGTCGGAACCCTATTCGAATACCATCACAATCAGCATCTCTTAAGAAAGAAAGTTGGAGGTCAAGACCATCTTCCCCTAAGCCAGGAGAAACACAAAAAATAGTCTGAGCCGGTACTAATTAGGGGCCCACCCCTCTTGACCCGAAACAGGGGTTAAGTTCAGGTACAGTTTCTCTACCCAATTATCATCATGTAGACTTTATATAGACCTTATCTTAATGTATATAGTAGTTTAAATTCAGTTAATGTATGTATGTGTGATAACTTAGCCCTGCATATGAAATAGTAATAATTGTGAAAAATGTTCGTTCTTAAGCATCTAGTAGGAAGACAGGTTGAACAGGGTAGATTAGGTGCCTAACACCTTCCCAATTCAACAACTTGACACTTACCTTAAATCTCTGGACCATACCAACTCTTGGGCCCTTTTCGTAGGAATTGGGCCCACCCCCGGGTCCTAGGCCCATAACCCTGGGTGACGACTCCAAACCCCATTTGTATGATCCCGATCCCCGTATTGGATCATCATCAAACTCCTGTCTCAAATGATGAATTTTAAACTCTTGCGAAATAGGCCCCCATGTATCTATGAGTGGCGACACGATGGTGCAAGGTCTGAAGGGTAAGCACACACGAAACGATCCCCCTCCCTCACATGAAAGAGACCTAAAGAGAGGAGAGAGGATGGAATCGATGCGAACAAGTCCATTTTCGGCTGCTACCCTCACACCTTGGCTTGAGGCAAGTCGATTGGTTAAGGTGTGGCTAAGCTACATTCCCGATCGATGCCTGCTTTCTAGGTTGGATGGAACATGACCGACCCATAGCCATGTCAGACTAGTTACCGAGCGACTTGATTGTGCCTACGTATGAGGGTCAATGAGCATGAGTGGCAGAATCATATCTGAACTACAGTTGGGGATTTACATGAGACACATCTAAGCTACATATGAGCAATCGGGCTATAACCACACCCATAGGCTTGGCACTAAGAAGTGGCCTTCCATAGGTGCTTGGTAGAGGTAGGTTGGTAACCAAGCTACAAAATTAAGGTCGCTCGGCACTTAATATCGGTGGGATCCCTCGATAGAACATGCTCGCTATAAGGAGAGACATTCCTAATCGAATACATAATTTTAAAGCAAGGATCAGATCCATCTAATCAGGAAAGGGTACCTATAAGGACTCCAAATCTTCCCTAGAAGGAAGGAGTCATATCTTTCTTACCATCCATATCACATGTGATATGGATTCCTATTGTACATCGATTCCATATCACATGTGATATGGATCTTTCTCATAATAAACTCTTTCCTATTGCAGCTGGACTCTAAATGGACACTTACCATTACATAATGGTCCCTATATAGGAATTTGATTAGGATTGATTTCTTTCCTTGTATATTGTCATGATTAGGGTTACACATGATTCCCTATATATTGTAATGTTCTCAAACATGTTAATCAAGGCAAACATTACTTGAATTGTCATGGTATCAGAGCCATTACTGGCCAACGCCTTCCTCTAAACCCTAGTCTTCTCTTTTTCTCCTCCCTCCAATGGCCAACCTCACCCCTACCACCAATGCCATTGTTCCTGTGGCTCCTATTGCCCAGCCGCCCATGTCTGCTGCCCATCATTTCATTTCTCTCAAATTGACCTCCAAGAACTTCATCTTCTGGAAGACTCAGATTGTTCCCTTCCTCAGGGGTCAGAAGCTTCTTTCTTTTCTTGATCGTACTCACCCTTGTCCAACCGATCCTACTGAGGTCGTTACCTGACAGGACCAGGATGCTATCATTATGAGTCTCATCATCGCATCTCTCTCTGAAGAAGCGTTTCCCCTTATTGTTGGGAAAGACACCAGTAAAGCAATCTGGGATGCCCTACATGCCTCCTATGGCTCATCTTCCACCACGAAGACTTCTCTCTCTCAACATGGGTCTCCAAAAGCTGGTTCACTCTACTGGTGAATCCGTCACATCTTTTCTCCAATGTGCCAAGGCCCTTGCCGATGAACTCACTGCTGCCGGGAAGCTGCTTGCTCCAGAGGACTTTAATCTTTATATTTTTTATGCCCTGAGGTAGGATTTGCAGGATATTGTGCCTACCCTTATGGCTCGCCCTGATCCAATACCGTTCCATGAGCTTCAAAGTTTACTGATCAGTTATGAATATCTCCACTCCAATACCGCCAGCAAGTCTGATGCCACTGATCCCGCCCCCACACCAGAAGCCAATCTTACCTACTCTGACTCTCCCTCTCCCACAGGAACTACCAACTCTGGTCATAGCACAGTGAGGGCTCGCGGTGGGCGTGGTGGTGGTAGCGGAGGCTGTGACAACCTTTACTACAACATCTGTCAACTTCTAATCACATTGCCGCCAATTGCTTTTACAGACCATACCCCAATACCCAAACCTATCAAACCAACCCAACAAACCAGTGCCCCTCACATGCCCTATACAATCCCCCCCCCACTACACCATTCCCTACAACCATTCCAACCCTCCACTTCTCCCTACACCACCACCCTCTACTGCATTAATCTGGTACCCAGACATTGGTGCCTCTCACCATTTCACCCCTGACATCCATTCCCTATCCACCCATGATGGCAACACTGGTCAAGAACAACTCTATGTCGGTAATGGTAAGGTCATTCCCATCTCTAATATTGGTTCTTCTTCCCTTTTTTCTCCCTCTTCCTCTTTGAAATTTCGTCTACTTGATGTTTTGCATGTTCCTAATATATCTAAACCTCTTCTTTCTGTTCAACGCTTTGCGCGTGACAACAATGTTTTCTTTGAGTTTCATGAATCTCATTTTCTTGTCAAGGATCAGGTGACCAAGTCAGTTCTTCTTTCTAGACCGAGTAACGGGGGACTCTACACTCTTTCCTCCCTGGTTCCTTCCTCAACAGTTGCTAATGTTGCTGTTCGCACCTCTCTAGACACCTGGCATCATCATCTCGGCCATCCCTATCAACGCCTTCTTCAGTTCATGGTTCACTCCAATGGACTTCCATGTCAATCCTCTTGTCTCCGTTTGTTGTGCACTCCTGTTAGTTGGGCAAGTATTGTCATCTTTCTTTAGGTCCCTCCCCCTCTCGTAGTATGTACGCCTTAGAACTTGTCTATAGTGATGTATGGGGTCCCTCTCATGCAGTCTCATCTGAGGGCCATCGTTATTTTGTATTCTTTCTTGATGATTGTAGTAAATCTCTCTAGTTTTATCCAATGGTTAATAAATTTGAGGTTTTTAAAATTTTTCCTCAATTTCAAGCCTTGGTTGAATGCCAGTTTAATTGTAAACTCAAGTCAATTCAAACTGGCTGGGGCGGTGAATATAGGACCCTCCCCAAATATTTTGCGCCCCTTGGCATTGCCCATCGCCTCTCCTATCCTCACACCCATGAGCAACAAGGGATGGTGGAGCGACGCCATCGCCATATCGTTGAAACAGGCCTCTCCCTTCTTGCTCATGATTCTATTCCTCAGCATTATTGGCATTATGCGTTTGAGATAGCTGTTTACCTCATTAACAGAATGCCCTCTAAGGTGATCTCATAACTCCTCTCCCTTCCAACTTGTCCATCATCATTCTCCTGACTACTCCTTCCTTCGTGCATTTGGGTGTCTATGTTTCCCCTATCTCCATCCCTACCACTCTCATAAAATAGATTATAGGTCCAGTCCTTGCGTTTTCCTTGGGTACAGCTCTTCCCATACTGGCTACTGTTGCCTTGACCCCATTACCAACCGTCTTTACATAGCCCAGCATGTCCTTTTTAATGAGTCCCAATTCCCTTTTCAAAACCTTTTCCAAACCTCCTAGGGCCACACCACACCTCCCTCACCCTCTCCTTGGGCCTCTGCTCGCCCCCACTATCTTCCCACCCTGAACCACCACCATTACCTATTCCTCCACCAATGCCCACCCCTACCCCACCTACTTCCCCAGCGTCTCTCCCATTTCCGCTTTACCTCACCAACCCCTACCACACCCTCACCATTGGCCACGCCTACTAGTACCCCTCCCCTCTCTCCCATAATCCAAACTCGCCCTCTCACTGAGCTATATACCTTTACCCATACTGAGCCTCCACATAGCCAACCCTACCACACCATGACCTCACCATCACCGCCCCATCACCACCTCCTGCTCCCCAATGAACCCACACCATGATGCTTCGGTCTCGTCCGAATGCCCTCACCTCCGCTACCACCCTTACTGAACCCACCTGCATCACTCAAGCCTCCAAGTCTCCTGAGGGGCGTGCTGCTATGGCAATGGAGTTCACTGCATTACTTCGCAATGGTACGTGGACCCTGGTCCCTTCTTCTCCCTCTATGAACCTGGTTGGTTGTAAGTGGGTCTTTCGCATTAAACGAAAGGCTAGTGGTACACTTGAGCGCTACAAAGCGCACCTTGTTGCAAAGGGCTTCAGCAGCATGGCCTAGATTACATAGAGACCTTCAGTCCAGTGGTGAAACCCACTACCATACCCACGATCCAAGCCATTGCTGTCTCTCAAGGCTGGTCCATTCGCCAGCTGGACATCCATAATGCCTTCCTTCACGGTGCTCTCACAGAGGATGTGTTTATGGTGCAACCACCTAGCTTTGAGGATAGATCTCAGCCAGGTTATGTGTGCAAGCTTCACTGATCCCTTTATGGCCTCAAACAGGCACCACAGGCATGGTTCTCTCGGCTGTCTCAGTACCTCATTAGCTTGGGGTTATGTGCCTCTCACACTGATCCTAGCCTCTTTATTTATTGTCAGGTATCTATCACTGTGTATGTATTGGTCTATGTTGATGACATCTTGGTTACCAGTTACTCGCAAGCATAGGTCTCCACTCTTCTGCAATGCCTTGGCACCGAGTTCTCTATTAAGGATCTTAGGCCCCTTCATTTTTTCCTTGGTGTCCAAGCCATTGGGCAACCGAATGGGCTTCTTCTTTCCGAATCCAGGTGTATTGGTGATCTCTTGCAGCGCTCTGGTATGGTTGATTGTAAGCCTGTGACGATCCCAATGGCCACAACTCTCAAACCCATAGTGTAATACCCCGCTTCTTAAACCCGGTCTGATTTCGTAGTTGAACCGGTTTAACCATGCAGGAACCGAGCCAGAGGAAATTAGAGCGGGTTCCTTATGGGCTATGATGGCACGGGTGACCTTAAACACCGGCTGGCCCGACAAGTCCGAGCCAGTGCCAGAAGAGACGGGAGTGCCCAAACCGTGTACGTGCACCTACCATAAGGCTATGTACGGATAAAACAGGTATTATATCCGTATTTTAAGGTATATACGTATGCTACATCGTATGCCTGGGTTGGGGTTCACGTCGAGGTCCGAACCCGATCAAAATCCCGAGCTTTGGCCCTCAGGTGGGTAGGATAGGTGGGTGCACCCACCTGAGTGACCCATCCAAGTGCACTATTCACTTAATTAGGAATGGTATATAAGGCTTTATGATTTTCTTTTCTTTCCATTTATTACCCTCGTACGTTGGTGAGAAAAGTAAAGAGGAGAGAGAAAAGAAAGGGAAGAAGAAAGGAAGAGAAGGAAGAGGAAGAAAAGGGGGATTTCAGCGGCGCCGAAGCTCGGTCTTCCCATTCCGGTGCCGGGAGAGTGATCTTCAACTCTAGATCTACAGTTAGAGGTAAAAAAAGTTGGGTTTTGTGAACATTCACCATACCCAAGCTTTAAACCCTTGATTCGAGTATGGTTTCTTGAGATCTTGTAAAACCCCTTTGAAATGATGAATCTAAGGTTTAATAGATGACTTATGTGTTGATCTTGAAGGATTTGAAGAGATATTGACAAGGTGGAAGAAACATTGTGGGTTTGAAGTGGTTGGAGGGTTTGAAGTCGTTCTTGAGCAAAGAAGGTAAGATGGTTTTCCCTCACTTGAATCTAACCTAGATCTAGGTTAGAACCATCCTATAGGACCTTGAGGGTGTGAAGAATGGGTGGGGAAAAGCCCCATTTGTTTCCCCAAAGAATGGAGAAAATGGGGAAGAAACAGTGTCTTTTCCGCCAAGACCGGTGGGTTCAACCGGTGGGCTCCTACCCGCCTGTGGGTACCCACCTGAGAAGGGGGGGCCTTCGGACCCAACCGGCGGGTACCACCGGCGGGTACTACCGGCGGGCCCCTACCCGCCGGTCCTAACCGGTGGGTAAGACCGGTGGGTAGACAGCCCACCTGTCTGACCCACCCGTGTGGCCCCGAAGGTGATCCTTATGTCTGATCGAACCCAAATCGGACGTGTGACCTTCTTTTGACGTTCTAAACACGATTTTG
>NC_056568.1:10455379-10461877 GCF_013358625.1 Macadamia integrifolia | reverse complement strand
CTTCTTGGTAAGAATTTTGTTTTCGAAACAACCATAAGATAGTTCCTCTAAAATTCTTGTCTATACCATGTGCATAGACTGTGATTTGTGATTCTTAATTGGAATGTGTGGTCCAACCTTTTACTTGGTTAGCATCTCTGCTATTCAACTTTTAACTTTTTGTCACCCTTATGAAGGTGTTTAAGAAAAATCAGAATATTCATCGTCATCATCAGTTAATAGTAGTAACCATCATTAGATAATAGTAAGCGTTTATGAAGGGTTTACTCTCCTTGGCAGCCTACTTTCATCACAACGATAATGGTTCAGAGACATCAGGCTACTTTCAACTCTCAGAAAGACCATGTAACACCCACAACCATTATATTATTGGCATTAGTTCTTTTGGATTCAAGTCCCTCCTAATTACATAGCAAACTAGCTAATAAGCAGGTGAATTTTGAACAGTAAACCTTTCAACAATATGATCTGTACCTAAACATAGAGTCCTTTTCGCCTTTTATTTTCTTTCTGATTCTTGAGGCAGAGTATTGCATTTTCCATCTGTCCAATTTAACTGCAAGTTACAAAGTATTTGTGTTTCCCATCTGACACCGGGTGCTTTCTTAATTCCTGTCTTTCATGGCTCTTCTCACCAGCCTAGCATAATTCCTTCCAGCAGTTCATATTAAACCTGGGCAAGGAGGCAGCAAATGCTATAATCTCTCGGTAGGTACTTTACCTTTCACTTGGTAGTAATGACTATACATTGCTATCGACTAGAGTGCAGTCTCTCTACTCTACTTGCCCTGGAATTTCAGCTAGTTCTTAACATCAACAATAAAGCAGGAATTGAAGGTTTGTTCTGCATTTTTAAGATTTCATAATTCGATGTAGTAATTGAGGGTTGTTCTTGTTTAGAGAAATTCACTTATGGTCTTTTCTTAAATAAACTATGTCTATATATATATATATATATATATTTTGTCTGCAAACAGGTGAGTGTTGGATCTTTTGCCTCAAGTGTCACACCCCACTTCCAGTAAACCCAACTTACCCTTAGGAATACCGGCAATGTGAGTAACATACGTACCTATCTTACAAACCTACCAGGATCTCTGATAGCAGTACCTTAACATTTTACAATCTCATATCAAAAACCAATCAAAAGCAGCGGAATCGGAGTATAATAGCGGAATCACCAAAATAAATGGGGAAATATCTAATGATAACATAATATCTGTTTATAATCCTTCAAGACTTACACATATCAAATTTAAAAACATAATATTCACGGACCTGTATCAAAATAATCAAAAATAGGCTGAACACCTCATGTTGCCGTGTATGCACAAAAATCACAAGCACAGTTCTGGCCATGCTCCTCCGCTTTTAGCATCCACCAGTCACTTACTCCGTGCTTAGCCCCTGAGGAAAAAGAGCCACTAGCCATAGGCCCGACAATTCCTGCATCATCATCTACTAAGTGTGTATACGTGGGGTGAGCTTTCCATTTTGCTCAGTGAGGGGTGGGGTCAAGCACATCCAATAACAGTCGCAGTAATAATATATGATGCATGATAGTGAAAATTAAACACATAGTTCATGATGCTCGTGATGCAGTTCATTTATTTTATTATCCACCTAACAATACAATCTGAGTCTGGTAAATGCTATTATGGTACATTAGGATGTATCCCTCGTCTCAAAACCACCATCGACTACGTAGGGATACAAATCCTAGCTGTGAATAGAAGCCTATCCCCATATGCGTCCATGGGTCACCCAGCAAACCCCTGATAACCCCCTCCTAGCAGTTATGGCACCAGTAACACATCAGCCACACCAGACTGGTTTCTGCCTCTGATAACAATCACATTGTACCACGGGTGTGGAATTTCAAAAAGGCACATCGAATATAACACAATGGGTTATCCAACACTTTAACCCCTGTTGGCAAAGGTTCGTAGCATAGGGAGTGATACCTAACCACATACATGCTACATGCCTTCATAATGATACAGTTAGTATGAAATACCGGTAACACATCGGCCACAAAGTGAAACTCGAGACCTTTTACCTAATCTAGCATGCATATCACAGTTGAGTATTGACTATGCAACATCAGTACCAATCATTGGCCACGAAGCATATCCATTTCCAAAAGTAGTCCCGGAACACACAATACCAGTAACACATCGACCACAAAGTGTAATATGTGACTACAACTCTAATGCACATAATCAATGCATGAATGCAACAAGCATACAGAAATCACGACACCAGTACCACCTCGGTCATGTCGGATTTCGTCTCATACATACAACCAAACACACGGCGATCACGGTACCGGTACCACCTCCGGATCCCGCCACACATATCCATAACAATTCATATCATAACCATAAAATGTAACATGTGATTGAACATCATTATCATGTGAACAATATAATTAAATATGAAATTCTACACATGTGAGCTGTTCTATAATAATAAACGATCACAAAAATAAAGCAACCATCCCTCACCTTGTTGATCTCTGCTTATGTTAGGGTTCAGATAAGGCCACTGATCAATCCACTCAGTTTTGGTCTCGGGGCTCGTGCTCGTCACTGTCCTAGACACAAGGGCAATCGTATATCAGTACATGTTGGAAAGATCGGGAGAGGCCCACTTGGGTCACCCCCAAAATATACAGACAAGGTTTCCCAGTGACAGCAATGTCACCGGAAACAAGATATTTTCACCATAAATATCAGTGTTGTTTTCGATGGTGGTGATAGAGAGCTCATTGAGCTCCCACCGTAAGCAGGCCTAGTGGATCCAGTGGCTTGCTTCCGATGGCAGTACAGACTGTCCACTCGAATTGGGGCTTTCCGACTCAGACCCGATCACCGAGATTTGTTCCATGGAGTTTGTAGGGAATGGTCCTAACATCATTCTAAGCCAATAAATTTCCGATTCCACCCAGGGCTTGGTTTAAGCTCGACAACAGCACCGGGAGGGTGGAATACGCATTCCCCGACCTCAATATGGTTTGTCCACTAAGATTCCATCCAAACCTAGCCTAACCTAGGTCAAAATGAAGAGAGAGTTGTATGGGAGGTTGTACTTACCTCCGGCAGCGATTCTGGCAACTAGGCAGCAGCCAGCACTAAGGTAAACCCTTTCCCTCTTCTTCTTCTTCATCTTCTTCTTCTTCTTCCTCTTTTCTTCCTTCCTCTCCTCTCTTATGTTTTGGGCAAAGAAGAAATGAGGAAATGATTTCCTCATTTCTAACTTATGAGTTAAAGTGGACCTTAGCGTTCGTTTGGTTGGACCCTATTCGGATCGATCGGGTTAATATAGCTTTCGGAGCCCGAGAACCCGACTACTTAGGTCTGCGAAAGCTCATGACATGAAGAAAGTGTGAAGGATGATTTGGGATCATCCGGGACTCTCTACGATGCGAGTGGCGAGACCCACGAGCATTGGAACCCTGACAACAACCTGTATGGCTCACCGAAAACAGCCCACCGTATTCAGGCCCAGTGGATCTGGTGGCTTGCTAGCTATCCTACGGTTGGTCTTACACGGATGGTTGCCCTTGGCCATAATCATGGTCTTTCGCAACTTCGGTACGTGCTGGGATTTATGTGTGAGGAGTCGGGTCACTTATCGTCTGGGATCGTAAGGTACGAAGCCTCTCCAGTTAGATTCGCACGTGTTGCACGAACACTTGGGGTCATCCCTTCCCCTTTGGAGCCAATATACACAAGAAGCACGTACAGAAATATACAACCTACATACTTGCAGAAAAAAAACACATCCCAAAAATATGTAGCAGCAACTACAACACAGATCTAAGGCCATCACCATCAGAATCAGCCTAGACCAAGACCTAGAAGGCCCCTGAAAGGGGTCACTCCCACAGTTCATTTGCCTTGCAAAAGGAAACGGTCATAAATGATTCATGCATTGTTATCAATTCTATAAATCACATTAGAGTTCAAGGTTAAATTCATAACAACATTGCATCTACCTGAATCTGTCAAAACTTATAAGCCACAAAAGAGCTACCCATATCCTCTAATTCTATTGTGCAGCATGTCTAAGAGAAATCCTTTTCTCAAAGGACCAAAATCCAACGAGAAACTCATCAAGGCCTGGACGGATGACCACGTAACATTCATATGGTAGGTAAAGCGATTGATGGATCCAAAGCTCCAAATGGCTTGACCAACTGTCATCCTGTAAGATTAATCATTACATATGCAAGCCTGATCTTATTAACAATGCCAGCAAGGGATTTGAATTCTCCAACAACTTCTCTAATAGCCAATGACTTCTTTGGATGCTGCTAGGCCCACTCAAACGGCAATCTCAGCAGAGAAGTGCTTAAGTATTATCAAATAGAGAAGCTGAACTCTTCCAAATTACAACAGATGGCTATGATTCAAGTGGCTTGATGAAATTTAACCTCAATTCTTTATATCCCTTACCACATACAGAAAAAACTCCGGCATAAAAGTTACATTTATTCTCATAATTATCCAGGCAGGAACTAAAACACGGGCAACTAGAAAAATATAAGTCCATAAACCAGAAGGTTAGGATTTTGATCAACAATATGGAACAAATTTTCTATTCAGTGCAGGATAGGAGAACCGACAGTGTGTAGTACATAGGTCGCAGATGCAAAATACTAGTTTACCAGAACTTCAATAACATTTTAAAAAACAAAATAGACGAAGCACTTCCAATTGAGAACAAGAAGGTAAGATTTTCTACGTAGCCATGAAAAATAGGAAAGCCTTAGGGCCATACCAAACAAATTTCAAAAAAAGACACTCCATCACAGAAGACATAATTAAGGTTTAGGATAAATAAAATTGATCTTTAATTAACAAAATTACAAGGAAGATTTACAAACCTATGCAAACGTGGGAGTCTGAAAATGGGTTTGGGGATGGCAGAGTAACTATCAAATTGATCTTAGGTATCAAATTTTAATAAAACAAACAATAGATTTGAACATGCATACTTGCGTTACCCAAACTAACAAGGAACCAAAGATGCTTAAAGCGGAAATATAGAGTTATAGTAATTATATTGTTTTCAGAAATTACTCAAATATTGAAGAATCATATGAAATAATATGGAACCAAAATCCAAAAACCCGTTAAATGCTTTTGTTGGAGAAGGCAAAGAGAGAGAGAGAGAGAGAGAGAGAGGGAGAGAGAGAGAGAGAGAGAGAGAGAGAGAGAGAGAGAAGGCAAAGCATACCTGTGTTTAAGAAAGTGAGGGTGAACAGCTGCCGGGGCTTCCAAGGATGAATGCTATTGCCAAATGGGGGTTTGGAATTTTATATTTGGGTGGACGAATGACTACAGAGCCAACTTGACCATTAACAAAGGGAGCTAGGGCATGCCCTAAGTTTTCACGTTCTGCAACTCAGAATCTTCATGTTCTGCAGCTTTCGATTACCTAAGGAGGGGATAGGGACTCGTGTGGGAGAAGAAATTGGAGTTTTGAAGAACAATATAGGCAGGTCAGGGATTCAGGGGCTTCCATATAGGAGGAAATGGTAAGGATTGGGAGACGCACTTATGGAGAAGAAAATCGGGGGTTCTTGCTTTTCTTTTTTTCCAAGATATGTTATACCTTACCGGAAAAAAAAATACGTCATACGTATATCGTTCTGTTGTTATACTAATAATATAGATAAATCAACAATTAGGATTTGTTTGATGAGATCCTACTGTCCAAAATATACCCTTCAAAAGATTCTTAAAAAGGGTGTCCGACTAGAAAACTCCAACCCTTAATCACAAATCATAAATCTGTGAGGAACTATTTATGATTTGTGGCCACAAACCATTTATTTTGGTTTGTGCGCTACTTTCTAATGACCACATGTTCTAATGGCTTAAAAGCAAGGATAAAAAAATATTTTGACCCTTTTAAAAACAAATCGGATTTTTGCAACCAATTATATGCAAGATTTAATCTTCATGCATTGGAGGTTCGATGTTGGAAACAATGTTTTTCTTTACACTTTTAGGGATGCTTGGAGTCATGAACATCCGAGAGATGGATCCCTTGAGGCCGCATTTCTGAAACTACCCAAACAAGGGATTTACAGACCAGGCTGTGCAGTGGCAGAATGTGCATGATTTGAATTTGTAGGGGAGGATATTATTATCAAAGAGCTGAAATTTTTTATCCTCTGTGATCCTCATCACCATTAAAAAGGTAGGCTAAGCTGAGCCAACTCTGGATTGTAGTGCTGAGGAGGTCAGAAAGTACCATCAGTGGAGAATTGACAAGCATAATACAACCTAAGGTCCTTTCTTTACGGTGTTTGATTCACACTTGGACTCTTCTTAAAATAAAAAACAATCAAAAGAGGAGAGAGATTAAGTGGAATCCATGTATAGATCAAACATCGTACGAGAATGATTTTCATACGAATACCTGATCCGGACTTGTCTTCTTCACCCCTTTAGCCCTCGTTAAGATGAATCACCCAAGTCAACC
>NC_056568.1:10454862-10455359 GCF_013358625.1 Macadamia integrifolia | reverse complement strand
AAAAAAAAAAAAAAAAAAGACTCACCAAGGTTTAAGAAATGAAGAAACCTGCAAGTCCAAGTCAGTCCGAATTTCATTGATTTAGTGTTTTTGCCATAATCATGTGAAACCCATTGAGTCTAGTTTTTTTATTAGGCCATACACAATTGGTAGACCATAAGTTTGGTCTATAACTAAATTGTTCGTTGTTTTCAATATTAGCTCATTTTTCCCCCTCATCTATGAAGCAATCAGAGCCTCAATCTCACCTCACTCATAGAAAAAAAAGAAGGACGATATTAAAAAAAATAAGAAAAAATGGCTTGCCCTGATCATGTTTGATTCGCTCGAGTCATTGGATTTTGAAAAGGATGAGTCAAGTTAAGTAAAAAAACCTAGGCTACGTTTGGTAACGTTTCAAAAAAATGTTTCTGGCTTTTTTTTCATCCTATGGGAACAAAAAAAACGGAATAAAACATTTTGTGCATTTATGGTGTGTTTCGTTTTTTTTTTTTAAT
>NC_056568.1:10452454-10452556 GCF_013358625.1 Macadamia integrifolia | reverse complement strand
GATGTCAATGAATCAATGTCAAACAATATCTAAAATTAGGTTAAATTTAGGGTTAACATTAGGGTCACAATTAGGGTTAACATCATGGGCAAAAATCAGGGT
>NC_056568.1:10406557-10451140 GCF_013358625.1 Macadamia integrifolia | reverse complement strand
AGAGAGAGAGAGAGAGAGAGATTTCAATATTGTCTCAAAAAGACTATATCGCATGTATGTGGTGTATGTGTGTACTGCACTAGGAGTACTGCTGGATCATAGCCCAAAATTGCTGAGGGTCAGATGAAGCCAATACTTTATTTATAAAATTATGGGATTTCACTTCCGCCCCTCTTCCTATCATCCCCCTCCCCTCTTGTGTGCGTGAGTAAAGTCCCCTTGGGTAGTTCTATAGGATGTGGAAAAAAAAAAAAAAAGACTTCGCTTATCCATTTACCACACTTCACTACTTGGCCTCAGCAGCAATAAAATCTATTTGTTAGCACAAATGGGTGCACCAAGGGCTGCTGGCCCAGTAGGAATGTAACCATATCCATAACCTACAAGGTGCTGTATGGTTTAATGTTGATGGGGAAGAGGTATAAGTAGGGCTCAAAGCTGATTTAACTGATCATAAAGTTCATCCTCATCGCATCTCCTTCATAGATCAAATGATTTATATGGCTCATTGATGATGCATATAGATGTTGTTGATGGCTTCCACAAGAAGTGGATCAAAGAGTCGATGCATGAAGGCAAGCAGGCATGTTTCAGACCATGCATCTTCTTATAAAAGTAGGTTCTAATAATTGGGTACTTAGGTTTAGTTTATAATTAAGTCAGTTATCACTAAGGTAGTCGCTAAACCCAGTTCAGATCCAGCACTACAACCCAGAAGAGTCTTGTTAGTAATTGGGTCAGGTCCTATTTGGGCATTTGGTTACTAGTCATTCACTCTAGACTTGGTTCTCTGGATGCAAACTTACAACTCATGGAGTCAGATCATAACTAACGGTTCAAGTTCATCTTGGGCTAGTGATCACTAAGCTAATCACTTAAATCTGGGTTTCTAGAGCTTTCCTACTTTCTTTATTTGGGTAAATAAATAAAGATATTAAACTTCGAAAAAAAAAATAAAGAAAAAGAATATTACAAGACAAAGATGACACACCCAAGAGACACCAAGCCCAGGTGCAAATTAAACAAAAATAAATTTACTCAAACAAGTATACTTAATTAAAGTAAAACACTGTACATGATGACTTAAAACCCTAACCATTAACGCACTTAAATCCTAACCATTGGTAAGGGCACCCTTCAAAGTTTAAAAAAATAAAGAGGGTGCTCCTATCAAAAACTATCTTTTCAAAATTTATGATAATAGATTATGTAATTAACTATGTATAATTTGAAAGGGCTTAATTAGAAGAAGGAGAGTTTGGTGGGAACCCTTCCAATGGCCTTCATCAGATTAGCTATCTCAAGTATCTTAGCCACTTTTGTTCCTCTTTTGGCCTCAGCTGATGCTCTCTTCTCCTCTGCCTTTCTATGTGCCTGTGCCACCTCATTTCTCATTTTCTCGACAGCTTTAGCCCTTTTCTCCTCTAGCTTCCTCTACACAAAAGAGAATTTAAAGCTTTTTGTTAAACATTAATTGAAGCATCACCTAGGTCCTATCTTTCAAACCCATAATTAATTAAGCTCGTAATTAATAGATATGATTAACTATTTAACCCATTTCACATAAGATTCCACTGTTCAAAAAACATCCAGATCAGAGAATTTGTTGACTCGTTTTCTATCACCGAACGATCAGATCCTATGTGAAAAAGTCAAATCATAAATAGTTTTTTCGTACCTCAACTTTCTTCAGAGCAGCTTGGGCCTTTTGCCTCTCTCTTGAACCTGTTATTGACCTTGGCGATCTTGGCCGTCTGCCATGCCGAAATCTTTGACTGAACCTCCTCTTTCTTAACTATTTGCAGGGTTGTTATCTCTTCATTGAGCCTTTTGGTCTACTTAACTGAGTGGCTAGAATTAGTTTCATACAGCCGTATTTGTTTCTCTTTGTGATGAGAAATTAACTACTTAACTCAATGGTTAGAGTATTACTTTCATACAACGGAAGCCATCAAAGAAATGAAAAAGAGAGAACGAAACGAACATAAGCCAAGTGAACACCAAATTTGACATAGAAAACCCTTCTAAGGGAAGAGTGAAGAGAAAACCATAGGGCAATTCCAAGAGCAATCCACTAAAAATCAAATAGGGATTATAATATTTCACCTTTCACGATTATGCTCAAAATTTGAGATTCCAACAAGATTGAGAAAGAACAACAAAAACTAGAAGATTTTACAAGATTGTCTCACATATTGACGTGATGCTACCAAATCATCTCTAAAAGCGGCCAACAATTCCTCTCAAAGCTTAGAGATCTCAACAGAACAAGCCAACTCATTGACACTTATCTGTACATAGATTTGAAATCAACTTTACCCAACCACCTAACTCCACATGAAGCTGAACCGACATGGCACAACACCCAATAAACAGCTGCCTTATGAACTGCTGTCCCAGGAAGAATGAAAACATACCCATGACCCACAAGGTATCAATGGTTTGATTCTGATGATGAAGAGGTATAAGTAGGCGTCAAAGCTAATTTAACTGATGACAAAAGCTACCTTCATCTCCTGTTCCTCATATATCAAATGATTTGACTCATTAATGATGCATAGATGTTATTGATGGCTTTCACGAGAAGAGTGTGGATCAGGTTTTTGTACGGGTTGATTCATGTATAAATGAAATCCATCATAGAATTAGGTGTTAAGTAGATTCTATCTATGCAGATCAGCCTCATACGAAAATGATTGTCATTCGACGACTTGATCCACTCTCCCACAAGAAAAGGATCAAAGAGTCAATTAAGGCTAAGGCATGTTTCAGACTACATATCATGTAGTAGTATGTTTTAATAAATGACCACTCAGGCTTAGTTTATTATTAAATCAGCTAATCACTAAGCTAGTCACTGAACCCAGTTCAGATCCAACTCTCCAACCCAAAACAGTCTTAGTAGCAATTCAGTCAGATTCTATTTGGGCATTTGGTTACTATAAGTTATTCACTCAGACTTGGTTCTCTGGATTTTCTCTCTTGTTTGTCAAAATCAAGAGTGAATTAAGCTGGGTTTTTAGATCTTTCCTGCTTTCTCTATTTGGGTGAATAAATAAATATATTGAACTTCAAAGAAAGGAAAAAATATATATATATATATATATATATATTACAAGGCAAAGATGCCACAAACCAAGAGACACTAAGCCTTGGAGCAAATTAAACAAAACTAAATTTAACTCAAACAAGTATACTTAATTAAAATAAAACACTGTACATGATGACTTGATGAAAATGTCAATCAGCTAAGAAATCCTTCTTCCCCTTCAAAATCAAAACCCTAACCATTGGTAAGGGCACCCTTTAAAGTTAAAAAAAAAAAAGGGTGCTCCAATCTAAAACTATATTTTCAAAATTTATGATAATAGAGTATGTTTGGAAGGGCTTCATTAGAAGAAGGAGCGTTTGGTGGGAACCCTTCCAATGGCCTTCATCAGATTAGCTATCTCAAGTATCTTAGCCACTTTTGTTCCTCTTTTGGCCTCAGCTGATGCTTTCTTCTCCTCTGCCTTTCTATGTGCCTTTGCCACCTCATTTCTCATTTTCTCTACAGCTTTGGCCCTTTTCTCCTCTAGCTTCCTCTACACAAAAGAGAATTTAAAGCTTTTTGTTAAACATTAATTGAAGCGTTACCTAGGTCCTTTCTTTCAAATTCATAATTAATTAAGCTCATAATTAATAATTATGATTAACTACTTTCACGTAGGATTTCACCATTCAAAAAACATCCAGATCATGAGCTATGAGTTAGAGAATCTGTTAACTCACGGACGATGAGATTCCATGTGAGAAAGTCAAATCATAATTAGCTTTTTCTTACCTCAACTTTCTTCAGAGCAGCTTGAGCCTTTTGGACATGTTCACTCTCGCAACCATTGATGTTGGATTCCTCTCTCTTGAACCTGTTATTGACCTTGGCGATCTTGGCCGTCTGCCATGCCGAAATCTTCGAATGAACCTCCTCTTTCTTAACCATTTGCAGGGTTGTTATCTCTTCATTGAAACCACCACTTGCAGAAGAAGACCCATTAATGCGCCTTGGAGGAGGAGAAGAACCATGGTTTAAGGGAAGACTATTATCTGGGACAATAGCTAATGGGTTTGTTTCCTCAGGAACTTCATGATCATCATCCTCTCCAATCCTAGAAAGGTTGTTTCCGGCGTTACCGCCTTCGTTTTCGCTATTATTTCCGGCGATCGTTGATCCTGCAAGTACTAAAGCATTGAATTCTCGACTCATAGTGGTGAAATTCTCACCGGAGATGTTGCTACCAGTCTCCCAAGAGTCTGTCCGGCGAGCCCGGTTCGGTGGAGGTGGCAGCTGTAGCAGCGGCCGGGGAGGTGTCAAGGGGTGGATCTCCCTGATGACTGTTTCATCACCTTCATCTTCTCCTCCTCCATTGCTAGTTGAAGCCCTTTGGTTAACACTTGACATGTTAAGCTCTCCCACCGTGTTACCTGAAGAACAAGGAAATAATGAGACTTGAGAGGTCTTGTTTGTATGTAAAGTATAAACTATGGTTCTGACGATAGAGATAAGTGAAGGTTGGTCTAAAGGAAGGAATTAATGAGAAATTTTTTTGGCCACACAAACAAACAAATCTCTGTTTAACACATAATTAGAATCAAACAAACAAAAAAAATTTCAAAGTTAGGGGCTTTTGATAAGAAAATGAGATTGAGACTTGAGAGTGACACCCATAACCCTTTAATTATTCGGATAAAATCCATAAAGGTGGCTCAAATTTTAATTTGTTTAGTGTCGGCTGCAAATATTGGGGGAATCCTACTTTTGGTTTATGTAGTGAAGTGGGCCCCATGAAAGGTTCAAGTAAGCCGAACCGGCAATTGAATCGATAATAACCGGTTGGAATTGGTTGAGAGTCAGCTAGAATCAGTTGGAATCAGCTTGAAAGTTAAAAAATTAGTATAGATTCGAATTGGGTTCAAGCTCGATTGAATCGATCTTATTTGAATTGACAGGTATCAAGATCGAGCTCGATCGATTATGGCATCATTTCAAGAATCAAAATCAGAATCAACTGATTTAAATAAGAATCGTTATGAGTGATCCTAATTTTGTTTGATTCAATATGATCAATTCTTACCAAGAAACTCAAGAATCAAGTAAGTGGAATCGACAATCAAATTAATCGAGAGCCAGCAAGAATCAGTCAGAATCAACTTAAAACCTAAAAATCTAATATAGATCAAATCAGGTTCATCCTCGATTGTTTCCATCTTATTTGAAACAAGAAGTAATAGGATTGTGCTTGATCGATTCTGACACCATTTCAAGAATTGAATCAAAATTGATTGATTGGAATAAGAATCGTTGTGAACTCCAGCTGATTCAACACGACCAATTCTTACCAAGAAACCCTAAAATCACTGAGTATACAAATCTGAGGGTGGATTCTAGGGTTCTTGGGATCGATTCTGACCAATTTCAATTAGGATCAGATTAGAATTGAACATGGACCAATTAATCCTTAGATCCGGTTCAAACCGGCCAATTCGACTCAAACCGACCAATTGGACTAATCTTATTCTGATTTCTTAAACTTTTGTCTTTTATCCACCTACATAGTGAGTGCGATTTGGACTATCCGATGAGTGACACGTAGTGTGAAACCTCATGTGGTGGGTCCTACATCAAGGTCACGTCAAATTTGTCCATGCACGGCATACTTGTGTTGTCATATGGAAACCCTTCTTTTGGGGTTATTGATTTTAGGTAATTAATGTGTCTACGTCTCAAATTATTATAATAATATTGATAAGGGTGGAAAAGAACAGTTATCCTAATTATTTTAATACTAATTAGTATTATCTTTCTCTTTTCGTGAGGTTAGGGCATTTCTATTTATATTTTTAAATTTCTGCACGCAAATTAAGGGGGAACACGTGGGTCACAACTTCTTTTACAGCTTTCTAGTGGATATGAACAGGTGGTACTCGCACGTGTCCCACTATGGATAACAAATATTGTTTAGCCCATCTACATGTTCTCCTTGGGTTTGACACGTACGCCTTTAGTTTAGTAGGAAATGTCACCTTGACAAGGATGGTTCCACTTCGGGTCGACCACATTGGATCTTGGATCTTGGATCTCTTACATGTTAGACTAGGGGTTTCGGTCGGGCTTAATCGGGCTTGAAGACTTTCAAAGGCTACACCGTGTTCACCCATTTAACTAATCGGGCTTAGTTATTGAGGGCATGGTACACTTTATATTCGGTCGGTCGGTCTCGGGCTATAATCGGGCTACCTTAATCGAGCTTTAGTCGGGCCTTAATCGGGCTACGGACATGTTTAATGTTAAACGGGCTTTAACCGGTTTTTAAACGGACCCTCTTTAAAATGTGCTATTACATTCCGGCCCACTCATGCAAGCCCAAAAAAATGATAATAAATCAATAAATGATACCAAATATAACCATTATTTAAAATGTGAACATGTCTTTACTTTTTACTTTTTATTCTTTAATTTGGGGGGTAAAATAGGTATTCTACAATCATTAAAAGGTCGGGCCAAGTCGGTGCACAATAGGCCGATCTCGGTCCGGCGTTATTCGGTCGGTCTCGATCGGGCACCCGACGGTCCAAGTAGCAAAACCGAGATCGACCATTTATAAAGGGACCGGACTCAAGCCCGATACGTTTAATAAACGGTCCGGGCCGGGCTGGTCTATAAACGGTCGGTCCCGATCGATTTAGTCGGGTCGGGCCACAAATTGACACTCCTATGTTAGACAATTCAAGCTTGAGTAAAAATGGGTGTACCTAATGCAGGCTCTCATCACTTTAAGATTTGGAGAGGGGTCATATTGTGTGTAGTCTTACCCTTATTTAGTCACAATAGAGCAATCTTACTGTGTAAACTCATATAAAGTAGAGAAATGAACTTGCTTAATCATACGGGTGTAAAAAATAAGACCCAAACGGATCAAATGGAATTGGCCGATTGAATTCTTTGTTGGTTTGATAGGTTTTGGTTTTTAGAAACTGTTAAAGATGAAATCAACTGAACCGACCAATAAGATTAATCCAAACCAACTATTTGGACTAAAACAGGAAAGAAGAAAAAACCCGAAAAGAAGATAATATATCATTTTTTATGGACAATTTACAATGCCACCCCAGCAAGAGAATGCCACAATTAGATAGACACCCCTTGCATAATATCAAATTACGCTCACATCCCTTGCCATCAATCGTTGTTAAGAAATATACATCAAATGCCGATATCAGTTGGTATATATATATTTTAAATACCAAAATATCCTTCTAAAAAGTGAAATACCTAATATACCCTCACTTAATCCCATTAAAAAAAAAAGTCCTCCATCTCCAATCGAAATTGTGCTCTTCATCCCAAAACCCTTACTCTCCGTAAAGAGCAGAGGCAACGGGTGACGATGGGCTATGACAAGCGGCAATGGAAGTCTGCTCCGCATCTTCCTACAGGAAACCCTCCTTGAATTCCATGGTGAAGATGAGTGGAGGTTAGGGGCAATAAGAGACTTGGGTAAAATATGAATTGATCATATGTTTTAGTCAAAAGGGTACAACCATCATTTCAACTCATCACTTAATAGCAACAGACGACAGGGGTGCGAGCATAATTTAATATTATGCAGAGGTATTTCTGTAATTGTGGCATTCTCTAAGGGATAATGTATAAATTACTCTTTTTTCTATATATATGGAAAACGAGACTTAGATAGATTATAGACCGGTAAGGGATTGTAAGAAAAAAACCTGATAATGGACTAATACTAAACACCTTATCGAGGGGAAAGGACAAAAATGGGGCTGAACCGATCACTTGACACCCCTACTCAAATGGATAACAATATGGATCTGACCCAGAACCAGATTCGAATCCTTTATTATATTTTTCTAAAGAATAAACTATTTGCCCACTAAAGAAGCAAAAGCGTGTAACACTCCATCAGCAAAACTCCACTCCATATATCTATATAAGTGACCTTATGTGAGCTTTAAATGTGCTCATCATGACTGGATCAACCAGCTTTGGTATGTAGAGATGCAAATGAAGAATATCCTATGCTAAGAGAATAGAAATGTATTTCTGAATAGTAATTTGAATTCATAGAGAGCAAGGTTGGTAGCACTTTTAGAGCCCATTTGTTCATTCAAGCATAATTAAAGGTGATTAGCTCATAAAGAGTGTTTTAGAGAGTAGTTAAAGAACGTAAGGATTTCCCATGACGCTAGTTGCGATGTTGGGAATGGTATAATTCACATGGGACCCATATATATGATCAAGATAAGAAAGTAAAAACACTGAAACTAAACCTTTGTGAAAAGGTGAATAATGCTAGTGTGTGAAAATCTTGTTCCCTAAAATATTATAGGTTTGAAAATTTGATGGAGGAAATTTTTTGAATATGGCAGAAATTTTGACTATCACGCTTTATCCAATTATCCTTTAAGACATTGATATGGCATGAGTGCTTTTTAGGCAATTCATTCATTTAGAATTAATGATCATTCATGCTTCCACAATAAATTAGTCATTAGTCACAGAAAAACAAATAGAGAAAGTTTCCTCACCCACCGTGAAAAAAATACCCACGAATCCCGTTGTTTGTTGGTGGTCTAAAATATCCTTTTTCATTCCCAACATTCTTTTTTCACCCTGACTTGAGAAAAACTCAGACTAATAAAAAAAGGAGAGAAGAAAAAAAGGGTAAAGTTCATGTTGCTCATATTAAAAACCCTACCACGAATCCTCCTATTTGTTTCAATATTCCTTGACACTCATCAAGGTGTAATGACAACTATCGATGAAAAAATTCTTCCTTTCACCCCGGCTTGAGGAAAAAATGGTCTAATTAACAGAAAAGGGAGAGTAGATAGAGAAGGTAAAGATAATGTCGCTCCTATTAAAAGCCTTAACTAAATTGTCTTAAAAGGAAAAAAATGCTAAAGATGCCAAACATTACTTTGTTTAGCTGATCCTTAAAGTTGCTCTAAGGGATGGTCAAGTGATATGATAAGGTTTCTGGTCGGTTCCTTTGGCATTATGTCTATAGCATCACCTTGATTTTCTAAAGTTGGATTCAACAACCAATGGCAATATTTTGGTTTTGGTTCTGGTCTCTAATCCTAAGAGAATTTGATAAGGAACTCTTTTAGAGTGGGCCCTACTTAAAGAATGTAGTCATTTACTTTTTTTTTTTTAATCTTTTTTCTATATTTGTCCTTGTATAATAGTCGAGATTTAAAATCTTTAATAAGTTCCAAATAGTTCTGTAGATCATAATTCAAATGGTTATAAGTATATTGTTTCATATGAGTAAATTAGTTAATATTTATAGCTTGATCTTGACCTATTACTTATGAATATTAAATTTTGTTTGTGATGAAGACATTGGGCCCTACTGCACACCGGCCTATTTAATCTTGTATACCTGTGAAGATCCTATATGATGACGAGAGAGAGAGAGAGAGAGAGAGAGAGAGTAGGGGTGGCCGAGCTTGTATAGAGTTGACCAACCTAACCTCTATTTAAGGAATCTCAAAACTAGCCGAGTCTTATTAAACTTGAGAGTTGTGGATGGCCCACACTGAACCCAAATTCATAATAAGTTCCAAAATTTTAAACAATACCATGTACCATGTTTCACATTTAGGCTCCATTTGATTGTAATGGGAATTTAAAAGGAAAGGAACTAAAATTTTCATACTTTAAAATGAAATGTTTATAATTAGTACCCCATATGATTGTATAAATTACTTAAATTTTTTAATCATATTTAGTAATAATATATTTTACATATTATAGTAAAGAGTTTTGGATGCTGAAATTTTATAACCAAATATGGAATGATTTGAAGTTAATGTTAAATTCACATGGGTAATAATTTCTATCAAAAAAAAAAACATGGATAATGATTACATATATTTTATTTTTTAAGTATAAAAATTTCACTTCCATTCCATTTAATTCCATTTACAATCAAGCATAGCCTTAGTTTTAATAAGTTAGCCCACCTCAAGTTAGGGCGTTGAACAATTGGCTCAGCAACTCAGCCCATGAGCTGAAAAGTATACTTTCAGCCCAGCTAAATATGGGTGGGGTGGATTTGGTCTAGGTTGGCCCTAGTTATATGGAAAGAACGTAATGGGGCGATAAAGAGATGAGGTTCCCCTTAGCATTTCTCTAAGGCTCCGTTTGATCGGCGGGAGAGTTGGGGTGAAAAAGTTGTAGAATTTTGAGATCAGAGTGGTTAAATGAAGAAAAGTAGCAGTTTCCAATTTCTTTATATGCTTGGTCAGATTTTGAAGAGTGTGGAGTAGGAGGCAACCCTTACTTTTTTCTCAAAATCTCACAAATTCTTAAAAAGAGTGGGGTGTGACGGCAAAGGGAAGACAAGGACAAGAAGTCTTTCCCACCCCAGGCATCCAAACATTCCAACTTCAAAACCTAAGGAGAGTTGGAATTTTCCTCATTATGCATTCTCACCACATTAACTCTCCAACAATCCAATATTTCCTTTTCCCGTAATGTATTAAAACATCAATTGACATTTTGTGTATGAAAGCTTACCTGCCCAAAGAGGATGTTCTTGATCTAATGAGGAACCAGAGTCTTACAAGAAGCCAATTTGTCAATACTAATGGAATCTCATCAGTAGCCTCTCTTGTGTGAGTCCTGGAAATACAAAAGTCAAAGCCAACATCAGATTGGAACAAAACAGCCAAACAACAGGAATTGTATAAGGTAGAAGAGGAGATGTTCCAAGCCAAGTGAGTATTTTTTTTACTTGATGATTCAACTTTGATGCAGAATTTCGACGATTCTTGGTGTATAGACAACTCAAAAGAGAAGCATAGATAGCAAAGAAGAGTCAATATTGAGAAAGACACAAAGAGATGAAAGGGCTAAGCTAGGAAGAGATGTGAAGAAGGTTTTATAGATATAGAGGGGGACAAGGAGGAAGACAAATGGAGAGATGTTACTAAGAGAGAGAGAGAGAGAGAGAGAGAGAGATACCATGGAGGGGCAGATCAATATTATGTGAGTGATATAAGATTGCATGGTAAGAAAGGGGAAATTATGGTGGAGGGACGATCCCCCCCCTCCCCCCCCCCGCGCGCGCGCGGGGCTGGGAGGTACCTACCTCATCCCGACCATAAGGAGAGGTTCACTATGATGGGGGGTACTTGTTTTTTTTTTTTGTTCCATTCCGGGGGGACCATCCTTTTTTTTTTGCGGCATGCTCCTCAGTAGGATCTTAGGTGGATGATTTAATACTTAACAATAATAGGTTCCATTTTAAGGAAGAAGAGGGGAGAGGTGTTTGAGTTTAAGTACCAGAGTTTCATGGAGTGTCAAAGATAATTAGATAGGTAAGGAATAAAGTAAGTATTGATTAATTTCTTTATAAGAGTAGGGGGAGCAAGAAAGAGTGGTTTTTTTCAATAGAAAGAAAGCTTTTTTCTTCACCCACGATAAAATAGATGATGGTTATGAAGTCCAAAAATCTCTTACGATGCTCCAGAGTCCCATCCAACTGCAATAAAGGTGGTGTGTGAAGAGATTATTGGTTTTACCATGGGTGGAGGAAAACTCGATCCTTTATATTATGGCTACATTTCCAAATAGGGAACAGTTTTGGTGCATGATAATCCATGGGCAAAAACTAAGGTTGGTGCTTAGATCTGCCATTGCTAGATCATGTGGGGCTCAACCTTTGCAGATAAGTAGATGCCTAGGTCGATCCCTGTTATGTGTAAAGTTTTAGCCCAATCAGAACTGCCATATGACCTAAAAATGGGAGGTTGGGGGGATTCAAGAATACCAAGAAGGTGCATGGATATACGAGGAAGTGGCTGGAAGGATAAATAATTGAATTCAAGGCTGATATTTCGTATGTGGACTAAATAGATTATTTCATAGATATCCAATAGTCAAAATTGTAAAATCTCTATTTCCATGTGATAGAATAGTTGTGCCCACCCACCATTTTGTATGTGCTTTGTAGAGAGAGAGAGAGAGAGAGAGAGAGAGAGAGAGAGAGAGAGATGTGATTGTGTTTGCAACAGAGAGGAAGTGCTCTATAAATGGAGAAAAAAGATTCCATAAAAGTGGAGGAATTTATTAGGAAATGTTTTTTATTAGGTATAGTTGAAAGGACCAAGTTTCTTTCACCATATGAAGGAAGAATACCTTCATCGAGGTCCTCGGAGACTGTGGAAAGGGCATTGGGGA
Organism: Macadamia integrifolia; assembly: GCF_013358625.1. Taxonomy (NCBI): domain Eukaryota; kingdom Viridiplantae; phylum Streptophyta; class Magnoliopsida; order Proteales; family Proteaceae; genus Macadamia; species Macadamia integrifolia. The sequence continues at coordinate 10,438,890 of NC_056568.1, read as the reverse complement.
ACAATGGGGATATATCAACTTCATACAAGTGTGGGAGTAATTATTATAACTCTTGGATTTTGGGTGTTTCATTCACTATGGTTGATGGAAAATTTTCACCTAGTTGAAATGACTCATTTCTTAATGATCAAGACACGAATCTGAATCATTCAGGAAAATTGTTGTGTTATTGACTAAGTTTTTGAAAGGTAAGACTATAAGAAAACAAGGTGAAGTGACCCTAAAAATAAAGAACCATGGATTCTAAGAAGGAAAGACACTTACGTCAAAGGTGGTGATAGAATTCCAAGGAAAATTTGTGGACAAAGGAGGTGGAGTTATATTGGATCAACCTTCTTTAAAATACTTATTTACGGGTGAATAAGAGTCAAATTCACCTTAGATTTCAGTAAAGAGTTTGCCTTTTATTTTTATAGTGCGTTTTTATGTACAATTGAAATTTAACTGACGGAAGTTTAGAGTGATTCCGAAAAACTAAAACAATTTCTTTTGGAAAAAGTACCACGTCATAGCTTTGGAGCATCATTCCAAATTTTGTGGATGTTTATGACATCGTCCCCAATACTAAATTTTGGCTTAGGCTATCAACGAAGTGGTCATTTTTCTAAAATTTTTTGCCTCTTTAACCATGAATAGTAAAACAATCATCTCTCTCACTGGTAATGATGTAGATGTACATTCTGTTCTTTGTTAATCCATTTTTCTTTTCTCATAAAAAAAATGCAAATGTATAACACATGACAAAAATGTGGATAAATTTGCAACATATTAAATACAGTGGGCTTGAAATATTAGAGATATTTTTTTTGATAGAGAAAAGAACTTATATTAGAGAAGGGTTATGTACAAGACATGGGCGAGCAACTGATTCTAAGTCAGCTGTAAAAAAGGGGAGACAAAAGGGGGAGGGGAGGATTCCTAGACAACAGAAGTACCTGAATTACAGCCATAAGAAGCTAAAGAGTCGGCAGCAAAATTAACTTCACGATAGACGTGTGAATATAAGATGTTGAAACCGAGATTTAAGCTGAATGCAGTAAAAAATGATCCCTGCAATTTTCCAAGGAGCCACCTAAAAATTGCCTTGTAGAAGTTGTATGATCAATCAGTTATCTCCTTCCACAATGAGATTATGAATACCTTTAGAAATAGCAATGAGAAGAACACATCTAACTGCCAATGCTTTTGCAACATAGGAATAGGTACAACCATTGTACTTAGAGAAGCCCCACACGAAATTCCCATTCCAATCTCGAACCAAACCAGGAGTACCTAAACATGCCCCATCCACATTGGCTTTGTAAAAATTGACAAGAGGTGGAACCCATGAAATATACATGATGGTGGGTTAGTAAACAGGCCTTTTGGTAGAAGACATTGATTCGCTTACCAATAAATGGAATTCCAAGATATTGATCTAGATGAAGGTTGGAAGAGATGCGAAAATACTGATGAAGAAGTCTCTTAGTGCTTGCAGTGACGTTAGGGCTGAATTGGCCAGAATACCCATCCGGTCCTGGGGCACGAGAAGTTTGCATGAGCATGACCATCTTCTGAATTTCTAAATCAATGATAGGAGCCATAAGGACAGCATTATCAACTTATGAAACACGGCCTCTGATTGGGAGAAAATAGTTTGGATCCAAGGATGTCCCAAGAAGAAGTATAAATTCTTTGAAAATGGCTTTGGAATATGCTGGCAATATCCTGTCGTTGAGTAAAATTCAGCCTTGATGATTCATGAATGAAATCAGATTGCAAGCACGATGTTTTACAGTAGATAAGTGAAAAAATTTGGTATTTGCATCTGTAGAAACGTAACTCTAAAACGATACAGAAGATAATGGAAAAACAAGAACAACCAATGCATATAGATTTACGAGGTTCGGCAAAATTACCTATGTCTCCTGTGAAATGAGATCTTGCTTCACTATCAATGGAGAATAGGGTTACAACGTTTGTTCCTTACACCTCTAAGTATTGCTTGCATTACAGAGAAAAACCCTAGCTACAAATATATAGCGAAAAAAACCCTAATCCGGAAAGTACATAATTGTCCTCAAGTAAAAAATTCGAGTTGGGGGCTGCGCCTCTCTACACCCCTTGCTATGCAGGGGGGCCTCCTACTCCCCTTGTAACCCCCATGGCCCCCTAACCGGTTAGCGGGACCGCCGTCTTGACTGGCGAGGTGTTGCACCAGTACTCCCTGGATTAAACTCTGGCGGAATATAAGACATCGTACACCAACAACATCTCCATCTTTGACCCAATTAAGACGAGACTTTTGTACCCATAGGGATTATTCTTAAATAATAGAACGTTTGAGAAGGGCATTACAATCACGTTCATCCCAGAACCACTGTTCAGATCTGTCTGTCAAAGGGACTGAATGTAGCTGAGTTAAAGACTCACGAAGATTAGAGATACGAGTATGAAGATTACCCACAGTTTGACGATTCCAGCATTTGAGATCCTTACTAGGACAATACAACTTGTTAGAGAAGGTGAATGATGGAGAGCCTCTAATATGACGACTCCAAGCATGAAGAAAGGTATCAATAAAGGAGGGTTCCATGATCCAAAAAGCTTCAAAACGAAAGGGCCTCAGTAAAGAATGATCAAGGAAATGAATTTGTAACCAAATGGCTCTATGATTAGAAGAAGTGAATAATGATGAATAGACCGCCCAAAACTGAGTATAGAATGATAATACCAAGAAAAAAGAAGTGCATAGCTCAAACTTAGGCTACTGAGACTGAAGAACACTGATAGAAAGCGCTGAAAAGCCAGAAGAAAGATGAAGATCTTGTTGAGACGAAGCCATCATCATTGTCAATACAGACCCCTCACGACTGAGAACACCACGCAGAAGGAAGATGAATGATTGTTGAAAGGAAGCTACAGCCAACGAAGACTCGCTCTTCTAACAGTACAACGCAAAAAACCAGTCACTACTAGCGCCAAAACATCAAAAAACCAAAGCCCTCCCACCAACTTTATTTTTGGTTATTGACAACAAAAAATTTCACCTTTTAACTATTGGCAAAAAGAGCAGCATCCAAATGCTTTACATGTCCAACTCTATGTTTTCTCATCTAACGATGTGAGCCTTCAATATACAAATCGACACCCACCAAAATTCCTTTCCTGCCTTTGTTATTGGCTAGACGTGTATGATACCAATATAAATGGGAGGCATGCCAATTCCTCTTCCTACTATAATGAAAGGTGGCTATACCACATTATAGTTGACCACTAAAGACAAGAAACATGTGAGAACATGACCGAGCATTCTCGTTTGGCTCAACATCAAACATCTCCTAGACAGAGATGATCATCTCCATTTGTACCGATCAAAGAATATGTGTTTCCTTGGTCGGCTCCCTCATTTACCTCCCAAGTATCCATCTATGCTAGGCACGTGATTCAGAAAAGAGCCCCGACTGCTTGCATGACTGTACGCCCAGACACAGGTGACCATAACAAGACTATGCTACCCTTGCGGCCTTGCCCATATGCCTCCATATGGCCTCCCATTGACTTGCATGCTGGCACAGTGGCCGTGCAATCAGATAGATTATCTTGCCCACAATGAAATGTTACTTGGGCAATTGGGCCAGATGTTCCTTCTGTGGCCCAAATCCCAGCCCATTTAAAGTTTCATTGGCCCATAGGCGGAGAAGTAGAGGATGAGACTCTTTGCAGCAAATGAAAATGGTGGGATGTTGTGGATTTGTTGGGGGGGTAGGGGAGTTTGGGATCACCAGTCAGGCAGTCACACACACTCCATAGGCGGAGAGAGAGAGAGAGAGAGAGAGAGAGAGAGAGATTCGTTGGTCGAAATGAAAACCTATAAATAAGAGTCTCTCTCCTCTTAGCTTCAATTACAGCCTCATTTGCCAAATCCCTATTTGCTCACTCTAGAGACTGCGAGCAATGGAGATGGCCAGTGGTTTCCACGGTTCTCTTAATCTCAAACCCTCACTTCTCGCCGAGCAGTCTCGTCGAACGTGTAACTCTAACCCTTGTAGGAGCTCCAGTTCTCTTCCTCTCCCGAAGCAATTCCTCGGCAGGGGCTTTCATATAGCTCTAACAACTAAAAAAGCTCTGCGTTTTCGCCATTCTTCGAGTAATTCGAATCGTACTGCAATCAAATGTTCCGTCTCTACCACGGAAACTGCTACTTGTAATGCTTTTTACTAGTTATTTACTTTGAAAATCGTTGTTTCTATTGATGGCTTTAGAATTAGAAATTTCATTTTTTATTTTTGTTAGTTGCTGCTGATTTAGAGCTATAGATGAGTTTCAGTGTGATATTGGGTTGGTTTATGAATCACCTTGGTCTCTTTTGGTGGCTATGTGATATATGGTTGAGCTTAATTTTCCACTTTCTCAAAAGGTTTCACCAAATGAATGACTGAATCCTCTAACATGTCATAATCGAAAGTTTTTTTGAGTTATATATTTGATGCTTTAATCCAGCTTTTGTTGGTATCATGGTGGTTCATGGTTTCTTATTATATTGGTGATACGATGGGGGGATGTTCAGGTTGATGGTTTGTGACCATTTATAATTTTCCATGATTTAGAATGTGTAAATTGTACAGAGTTGGTAAAGAAACCTTTGGAAGTTCTTCATTAAATATACACTTGAATTTTAGAGAAGCAGGAAGCAACTGGTAGATGGAGTTGTACTCAATATGTAAAGTTCTTTTAAGAAACTAGCGTTGGAGGTATTTGATGAAGGAGTTAGAGCTCATTTTCTGTATGCTTTCTCCAAGTGAAAATTAATTGGTGGGCGTTTCATACTCGGTATGTAAACTTCTTTTCAGAAAATTAGTGCAGGAACTGTTCTGAAGTCTTGCTGTGCCACATGCCAAAGGTGTTAAACAACATTTGGATTTCTGGGTGGGGACATATGGTATGACAAGTTGGAATGGGGCTCCACTAGTCCTTTGTTGTTATCAAATGTTTTGACATGTGATATTTATTATAGGCTTATCTGGATTTGCTTTGTCCAAGATTGCTTCTGACTGCTTTTTTGTTGTTTAACAAGATCTTAGAGAAGTAGCCGGGGGGTAACCACATCTGTTGTTTGGGTTGCTAGAAAATAAATTGTACCATTATTTTTTATTTTAAAAATTTCTGTAAAAACTTTTTTTGAGACTAATACTTCTGACTCCACAACAAAATTGACATTTTAGCAGGAAGTCTGGAAACACAATAAAATTTAGTTTAAGGTCTAACCTAATGAAACTTACAAGAGCAGCCAATTTGAATATGAAGATGAATTTAAAGACAACCCTAGCTCTAAAAAATCAATCCATTTGTTGTGCTTCCTAAATTGCTGGTAGTGTTGTTTTGTGTTTTTCAGTGCCAGCTTAGCATGTTATTGTGTCAGGGAGGCTTTTTTTTTTCCTTGGTATATGCTTTCAATGTATCTTGTGGATTTTGCACTTTCTTGCTTTGTGCACACACACAAAAAAAAGAGGATCTCTAGCTATTTTGATCATGTTAATATAGTGTCCCTTGGGATGGTTGTACTAGTTATGCATGAACTAATGAAAATGTGAAACTAAACTTTTCTGCTTATGCAGGCAAAAGGAACCAGTTAATGACGAGAAGAGATATTAGGAATATAGCAATTGTTGCTCATGTAGATCATGGGAAAACAACTTTGGTGGATGCAATGTTGAAACAATCAAAGGTAGCTTCAGAAAATCTCATTCCTGAATGATCCTCATTTTCAAGGTTTTAAGGATCAGCAAATCCTTGTCTGGGTGGTAAAAAATAACTTCAGCCAAGGATTGGCCTATCCAGAACAATCTGGATTGGGCTCTGTCCGTACTGATTGGATCCATGATCCTTCCCCTCTCTCTCTCTCTCGGTTGTAGAAGCAAGCTAAGTAAAAACTTACAGCTGTACCAAATCTGGCAATTTTTCATGTTTTTCATTATGTAACTCTTTCTTTTCTTAGTAGTAGAGGCTATAGGGATGGCAATTTGTGGGTTAAATTGGAGACCTACTGCCCTTCCTGGTGGGGCAAGTTTCTCTCTCTCTCTCCTTTTTTTTTTTATTTATTTATTTATTTTTTAAATTAATCGGGGTTTGGTCTGGGTTTTGATTATTTGGTGGATTTTTCATGGGTTCAGGTTGCAAGAAAACATGACCTTTTTTGGGTGTCATGATTGTTCTTAGTCTATTTCTCTCTTCTATTTTATGTTCGGGCTTCTTCTTTTGACTTCCTCTCCTTTTTCAGAGCCCTCAGTTCAATTAATATATGAACGAATCTTGACAGGTAAGAGTATAGAGTTAGTTGATAAAATGAAAACAAGCATTGGTATAGCATGTCTACAGAAGACTAGGTGGAATGGGAAAAAATCTATGGAGTGCTTGCAGAGAACACTAGAATAAAAATGTGGGGAAAAATCTGAAAATGAAACTGTTGATATTAACAGAATAAATGATGGGGTTATATTAAGTAGACCTTTTTTTAGGGGGAAAAATAACTTCTGCTCGTAGACCATCAGTGCTTAGTGCTTACACACACATTCGATGGAATATATGAAAAAATTGAAGAAAATTTTTGAAATTTTTGGGATTGTATGAATTTATTAAGTGGATTCAAAAAGAGGTCATGAATTATGGTTCTGCAATGAAAGAAAATAGAGGATACATGGTGATGAATGGAGTTTATAGATTTCAAGCAAGAATGAACTGATAGGATGCAGCTTTTGAAATGCATAGGTCATGGGAGAGCTTTTATGAATGTGAAAAAGTGAGGTGAAGTTCTGCAATTCTTACTGCTATTTTTTCTTGGGAAGGGAGGAGTGGGGGCAATAAATTTTCTGATCTTTCTGTGCTGGTGTCTTGCTGTTAGGATCCTTGGTAAGGAACTTAAGGAATTCTGAAAAAGAAGATTACCTTACTTCCAAAGGAAGGTCTATCCTTCCTGTCCTCTCCAATTAACCCTAGGATTTTAGTGCTTTTTAAGAGGGGCAAACCAACAACATCATGGTCTTGAGTTAAGATTTTTTTCTTTGTTGAGTTTTATATGGATCCATGTAGCCGACCCCATTAAGTTGGGATAAGGCTGATTTTATTGTTGTTGTTGTACTGCATAAAGGCTACATCTCATTCCGGATTGTTGTCATGGTCTATTTGGTAATAACCACAACTTGTCTGTTCTGTGCACAGGTTTTTCGTGACAACCAGTTTGTTCAGGAAAGGATAATGGATTCAAATGATCTAGAACGTGAAAGGGGAATTACAATACTTAGTAAAAATACATCAATCTCCTACAAGGATATGAAGATAAACATAATTGATACTCCAGGGCACTCTGACTTTGGTGGCGAAGTGGAGCGTGTCCTTAACATGGTGGAAGGAGTTCTTCTAGTGGTAAGTGTTCTTGAACCTCTATTTCCTTTTATTTTGTTTTTGTTCTTTATATTTCCTTCTGATTCATAGTAATGGCTAAATTATTTTGGTCGTTTGTTTATAGCAGCTCTTTACTTTATTTCATCATTTTATTGATAGAATACACCGAATAAGAGAAAAGGAAGTAAGATATGCTTAAACAGAGGAAAAGGAAATAAGAAATGCAAGCCTCCTGTGGACAATGGTTTCTATGAAAAGTTAATGTCATCTTCAGCTAGTAAGTCAACCCCATGGTTATCTGTTTATGAAATGACTATCCAAAACATCTAATTCTACAGATCAACCATAGCTCTATCTATGTTGTTAATTAGGCCTCATGACACTCTTTCACATTCTATAACTCGATAGAATATTCTTCTTCCACCAATATGATATATTTGCTACATACCATGGTCTCTGCATCCTTATGTGCAGTTTTGTCCATAAACAGGGTTCATGAGAAGAAAAGGCAAATGAAATTAGATTTTCCATTGTTGTTTGGTTGACAGACAAAGTCTGCAAAATGTATCTCCAAAGGATGTATTATCTTTTCCTTGCTTGATATCATTCACTTTTAAGAAAGTTTAAACTTTGGGGAAGTTGATTTTCCCAAGTAATTTGAACAAAACATTCTAGGGAAATAATTTCTATGGTAGGAAGAATATTTTGGGGAAATCACTTTGATAGTAGGAAGTGTTCCCTAGAGAAAGAAAAAAAAGTTCAGGAAGGGAAAACAATAGATTTAGTATTTATCCAAAATAAATAAATAAATAAAGGAAATAATCCAGGGAGTTGGAAATGGTTTCACAACATACTTCCCACTGATTTGGGAGTTGACAGACCTGCTCACGCCTCCCAGTTGGCCGTGTTTGCAACCAAGGGAGGGCTCTCGGTGTGAATGGAATAGCCTTTGCTAGCGCTTTGGATGAGCGCCCTCATTCATGATAAGCTCCAAGAAAGCCGTCAGGTGTTATCGCCATGTTCAATAAAGGCTTAGAGATGCGAGTGATCTGATTCAGATTGAAGGAGCTAAATGAGCTAAGGGCATGCCTAAAATGACCATAGGAGAAGTAGTTGGGAAAGATGCATAGTTTAGGTCTTGTCTTAAGTATGACCTAGAATAGACCTGATTTGAGGGCTAGAATCCATGTAGACGACCCCATTTAGGTGAGTTTTTTACCAATTTTTACATATTATTTCTTTTTCTGTCTTTGATCACATCCATGTAGCCGATCCCATTTAGTTGGGATAAGGCTGAGTTGTTGTTGTTGTGTTGTTGGTAATGAACAATGTATCAGTCTCTCTTTGCTGATCTACCATTGGATGTCTACCAGACCTTGTCATGATCAGATTGTTGTCTGCGACATCCTTGGAGACTTTTTTTATCAGCTGATATCAGTGATATATGTGTGATCAGATTTGAGATTACTTCTTCTTTGCGATTGGATAGTCTGGCCTGATATTGCTCTGCTACTGCTAGTTTTCTTCGTGTTCATTATACTTTGATATGGTATGGTTTATTTGAGTTGGTGTTGGTTGTTGCTGCAATATTGGAATGAAATCAAGTTCTTTGTTTTCATTCCCTGAATTATTTATCCCCATGTAGTGCTACACATGAGGGGGGAAAATATGGTTTTGCCGGAAGAAGATTTCTTCCTTTTGCATTGCTGCCTGTTTTCTTATGAAGATTTTTTCCTGTGCCTTCCTCGCGAAGATTAGAGGGATAAAGCAATCCTAATGGAAATAGGGCTCCATTAAGTAGCCACTCAATCTAAGATCTGAAAGCAGAATAAGGATTCTGACAGAATCGTTGATGTATTTCTTTGATCAGATCATAAATCAGGTATGCTCTCCACCTATAAAGTAACAATCATAGTAGAAGTAGAATTGCTCTAAATAATCATTAGATGAAGAAATTCAGCACAGCAACAAGTAATCAACAGGTGGTTACTGAAACCAGAAATCAAGTTAAGTATGAATCTCACCTTAAGACCAGCAAGTATAATGGTGAGTTGACTGAAGAATTTCAGAGATCAGAGATGGAAAAAATGTAGAAATTCAGACACCAACCATGCACCAACGCACCCGGGCTTCCCACTGCAAGGTGTTTGTTAGGATCAAACACCAAACGAAACCTTGATCAAACACAAGGGGCCTTCACAAAGGAAAAGAGAGCAGATGTTTCTGTTTTTTGGTTATTAAAATAGTGGGTTGTTAACCGGTTAAGAATGGTCCCCATTCATGCTATTTATAAAAGCTAAAAGCCAAAATAGAGTTTGAGTTGGAGGCTTGGAGATCCCTAACCGACTCCACATTAAAAAACACAACCCCTTTTAGAAGTCTACCTGAACTTTAAAGAGATGTGAACCAAATATAGATTTAAAACCATATGAGAAAAGAAATAACTTTCTAACTTAAATTGGACCACCAGTTCAACTGGAACTGAACTAGCACAACTTAAAACATAAGATAAAAGAACTAAACAGAAAAGCAAAGAGCCGGCCACGCTAGAGCTGGCCTTTATTGGTCTTCCTCCTGCGGTATGTCTTCAATACTGCATCAAGAACAAAGAACCAAGTGCTAATGTAGAACTAGGATTGGCAAGGCCAACCTAATCCCAAACTGCAGGATACTTATCAAAGAACAACCGCAAACAGATTAAGGGTCAGGATATCGATCTCAGAATTTGGTTTTCTGGGATCAGATCAGAACAGATATAAAAGGGCTAGCTTAGGTGATGAAATAGGTTAGTAAAAACATAAAAAATATGTCTGAACACCAAAGGAATCAGAACCAAACAGATCTATGCTATTGATTTCCGTCTCAGGCCTGAAACAGGATAACAGTCACAACAGGACATAATTGAGGGGATTTTCGATAACTCAAAATCAGGTGGTCCTGTAGGGCTGTAAACTTTTTCGAGTCTCACACTAGGAGAGGTACATCTTCGATCCAAATTTGAGCCTAATCAGATGGTCTGTCCAGGAGAGAGAAGGATTGGACAGCAAAGAATTCTGGAATTTCTGGGCAGAACTGAGGGAGGGAATATTTTCAAGTACCTGTAGTGCTTGGACTAATATGTAACTCTTTGGGTGGTTGAGAGAAGAAGAAGAAGATAGCTTGAAGAAGAAGAACCTCTCGGGCTTCCCACCGCAGAGAGTCAATTGGATCAAACACTAATTCTATCAGCCTTGATCAACACAAGACAAATCTTCATGGAGAAGACAATAGCAGCAGCCATTAATTTTTTTATCAAAATCGTTCCAGCTTGAGGAGCCTCCTCTTCTTTATTTATAATGATGATGGGGGAGGGAATTATAAAATAGAAGGTTCCTTAAAGGAAACCTTAATTTAGTCTCCTAATACAATACTTACTAAAAACTGAAATTAGAAACTAGCTGAAAAAAGAAACTAACTACTAATGACTTGACTCAACTAATAACTTGGCTCCTAAGAAAACAAAAATAATTTAAGTTAAACTCAACTTAAAAGGAAACAAACTAGTAATCCCGTAGGCAACCTTAAAGCCCCTCTTTTAGGCCCATAAAAGTGGCCTATTATACTCAAAAACACATGGGATCAAAGGCCCAATATGTATGGAACCCAGCCCTAAGCTTATTCCTAATCAAATAAGCCTAGTTTAGTGAAGAATCTGCATCAAGTGCTCTACCTTTAGGAAATCTAAATAAATTTATGCTAAGGAGCCCTTAGGCAAATTGAAAAATTGCAAATTCCTATCTTGTGCTCTAGCCCGTAATATCTGAACAAAATCATATTACAATCTTACAACAATTTAGAGTTGCAAGGATTTGACTTGAAGAATCTCACCGTGAAGTAAAATTTGCACAAACACCCAAACTTGAAGAATTCCTTGATGTCAATCTGTATCAAATTACCTCATTATGTACCTTCCTGAACATTATTCCTTGGATAAATTATTTTCATTGTTGCCTTGAAGATTATTTCCATTTCAAAATTTTCTTTGGCTTAATTTTACTTAAAAATAGTCATTGTACCGTCTTGTAGGTAGATTCTGTGGAAGGCCCAATGCCACAGACAAGATTTGTTCTAAAGAAGGCTCTGGAGTTTGGGCATGCTGTTGTTGTTGTTGTCAATAAGATTGATAGACCTTCTGCTCGTCCAGATTTTGTGGTCAATTCCACTTTTGAACTATTTATTGAATTGAATGCAACAGACGAACAGGTGCTTTCATTTTAATGAAGTGTTCTAAGCATTTAGTTTGTCCCAGCAGTTTCCAGATTTTGGTTTCTAACCTTTGGAAACTTTATTGCACGTACAGTGTGACTTTCAAGTAATATATGCGAGTGGTATCAAGGGGAAGGCTGGACTCTCTCCAGAAGATCTGGCAGATGATCTTGGACCGCTTTTTGAGGCTATCACCAGATGCATACCCGGGCCACGTATCGACAAAGATGGTGCATTGCAGATGCTTGTTAGTGGTTGATCTTCAATTATTTTAAATTTTGGCATCCGTCTATAGGATATAATATTTGCATGCAAAAAACTAAGTTATCTATCCTCAGCTTGGTCTTTTTTGACTTAATGTCTGTTAAAAAAAGAGAAGAAATGTTTGAGCTGCAGGAAGGACAGTGTGAGACAGTAATAAACATGATGTGCAATTTACTTGTGAGTGACACAGGCTGACCACATCAAAAGGGACTTAAAGAAAAGACAACAAATGAGATAATTTTGATTGGGATGGGAGATTACAATTAGTAGATGGCGTTGCGTTTTTTATGTTACTAGCTTTTTGTTTACAATTTTCAAGTGATTAGACTAGCAGAAACCAGAGGTAAATTTCTGTAACTGGAAGAATAAGAATAATAAATCAATGTTTCCTTGATCACTATTCTCCATGAATAGACAGTGAAGACTACCACAGTAGAGGAATTGAGATCATTCTGATAAATTAGCAGAGTAATGTAGGCACAGTAAATGGGCTTTGAACATGTTCTCTAGTTAACAAGGTTTAGGTAGAGTTCTCTTTCATGGAGAATTTCTGAGCACACTTTTCCCTAAAGATATTGCGATACCGATTTTGTTCATTAGAATAAACAATAGTGCTTACCCAGTGCAGGAGGCTCCCACCACTGCGGGGCTCTGGGGATTCATTAGAATAAACAATCAGCACTTAAAATCCTGGGGTCTGATGCCATGTTTGATGGTTTTGGGAGAAAGAAGAAAATGAGAATTGGTTTTATTTGACAATTATGAATCTCAGGTCCCACCTTCGAAGGCATTAGCACATATAGTTAAATCATAAAATGATTCCTATGTCCAGGCTGCATTGAGTAAAGTAGACAGACTAATGAGTTCAATAATTTAGCAATATTCACTGGAATCTTTGTCGCAGTTAAAGTTCATGTATTTGTTACTTTTGCTAAAGATCTCTCCATTATTGAATTTTCAGGTTGAAGATTTTTATTTTGTTTTATTATTATTATTATTATTAATTTTTTTTTTTTCTATATCATTATATTGATGTTGCTGCTGATGACTCTTCCATATTAAGGTAACAAGTACCGAGTATGATGGGCATAAAGGACGAATAGCCATTGGGCGCTTGCATGCTGGGGTTCTAGAGAGAGGAATGGATGTGAGGGTGAGGATCTTTTGGCTGCTTATTGAATCTGTCAGCTAAATTTTCTTAATACTTGTGGAGTAGCATTCAATTTTAATACTTAATGCAAGTGTATGGTATAATTAGATTGTTTTTCAGTTAATTAAAACAGCTATTACTATGTCAAATCAGTTTGATGTTTATTAGTTTGACTCTGTCTGGAAGCAAACTTTTAATTACTTGTTTCCACTACATGCAATTTACTTGTGGGTTATTTTTCGAACTCTTGATTTTATTGGACTGAAAATCAATAAATGCTGGGTAGTCTGTAAGAGTGTAATTCCTTTAATTTTTCACCATGGTAGTTCTTCTTAGGGTTTTAGTAGAAGTGTAGAACACATCCATAATGTATGATACTGCTTTTTCAATCTACTTGAGCCTCTTACCAGAAAACTTGTCCAGGTCCATTCTGCCCTTCAGTTTTTATTTCTCATCAGACTTTGTTTATTGCATTTGTGCTTTACAAGATATATATGGGGTCACTATTGTTATCATATGTTTGTTCGTACAAACTACTCAAAATAGAAAGGAAAAAGAATGTTTTTGCTAGTACAGGAAGGGGGGAAAAAACAAGAATGTCCTTAACTAAGTATATGATCCTTGGAAACAGAGGAAGAAATCACCCCCACCACTTCTCCCTCCCTTCCATCCACTCACCCAATCTCACCCCACCCCACCCCACCCCACCCTAACCCCCGCCCCCAACAAAAAAAGAAAAGAAAAGAATAATGAAAATAATTCAAAGAATTTTTTTGTATCGAATCCCGAAATGTTCTTAGGCTGAGACCCAAATGCTCAATATTCATGGCCTTGGATAGTTAAACTACATGCTTTAAAAAAGAATGGGATTGGTTGAGTGAATATTAATTGTATTTTTTGAATGATCAAAAGAATATCAACTGCATTTTCTATTTTTGGGGAATAATATCCCTTCTGAAGAGGCCAATTAGGTTTGCATTTTCTCTGAGGGGATGGGGGTGGGAATATATGTTTCGTAATGACACAAATTTTGATCCAACATCTATGTTAAGTAGACTATTAACCCAGAGACTTTACCACCAACTTAACAAGCTGGAATGTTGGATTTCCTTTTAGCTCTCCTCCTATTTGTTGGTCTAATCTTTTCTGAGTATTGCACTTTTCTTCATGATTGGTTTGCAGCAATAACAAGGACTTAATTTCTTTTTTCATCTTTATGTTGTTTTCGCAGTGAAATCCTTTATGTGGAGTTAGTAATAGATATCTTTTTGTGGATATCAGCTCTTTTCTTGGCTAAAACAATATAATTTGAATTTTTACGAAAAATAACTATTAATATAAATTGGGAATTTGCAGGTATGTACCTCAGATGACACATGCAGATACGGAAAAATTAGTGAGCTTTTTGTGTATGAGAACTTCAGTAGGGTTCCAGCGGAGGCTGTAGAAGCTGGTGATATATGTGCTGTTTGTGGTATTGGTGATATTATGGTGAGCATTTTGTAGTTGTCTATCTTATAGCCACCAAGTCTTCATAGCAACTTTGAGTTTTGAAAGCGTCTCTCTGTACAATAGGAGCCGTGATCCTTTTCTTTTAAGATCTGATAAATGTTTTATACCGTTTATGTAGATTGGGGAGACAATTGCTGATAAAGCTTATGGGAAACCCTTACCTGCCATTAAGGTGGAGGAGCCAACGGTGAAAATGGCTTTCTCTATCAACACTTCACCTTTTGTTGGCCGCGAGGTACTACTTTTACTACATTATGTCGGCCCTATGTTGTCTAAATGTGGATGCATATCTTGTAAAGTGTATTCTCATGCCGTATAGTTTGGCTGCTGATGCAGTGAATGTGCTTCCATGGTCAATAAGTCTAGTTCATGCTAGCATGTTGAATTAACATATGCTTTCCTCACATTGGTTGCGCCATTGGATATGAAGTTTTTCTCTCTATAAACATTTCTTTCCAGGGAAAGTATGTAACTAGTAGAAATCTGAGAGATCGACTATATCGTGAACTCGAGAGGAATTTGGCTATGAAAGTTGAAGATGGTGAAACTGCAGATACATTGCTTGTTAGTGGGAGGGGTACTTTGCATATCACCATACTCATAGAGAACATGTAAGTTAAAATCTGGTTTATTTCACTGCTCTTGGTCTTTAAGTTCGGAAGTTTCTACAACCGTTGTGCCTTTCAGGAGAAGGGAAGGCTATGAGTTCATGGTGGGGCCACCCAAGGTAATCAACAAAAGGGTGGACGAGAAATTGCTGGAACCTTTTGAGGTGATTACTTGAGATATTTTGTGTTCCAACCAGGTTGAATTTGAGTGACCTTTTTCTTCTCCCCTCCTAGGAAATAAAAAAACTTAATCTTACTTTAAATAACTATACGCTCGAATCTCCACTACATCTGAATTCAAACCCCCTTATGCAAATTCCTTGCAGATTGCTACTGTTGAGATACCAGAAGTATATATGGGACCTGTGGTCGAACTTCTAGGGAAAAGACGCGGGCAAATGATTGATATGCAAGGATTAGGGTTAGTAAGAACTCTTTGCTTCTCATTTGGCAGGAAAATAAATGTCGAGTTCTTTCAAAGCCTAATTCAATCAAATACTCTCTCATGTATTGGCATGCATCCCAATGTATATGTATGCACATCTATAATACTCCGACCATTTTTGTGCACTTTCCCATGGTCCTGGATTTTCGAAGCTCTATTTTTCCTCTTAGCAAACTCCAATTGGGCTTTCTACCAAAAAAAAAAACTCCAATTGGGCTGAAATCTGACATGACAGGAGACTTATGGATCTACCTGTGCACAAAATTTGGGCCCCATTTGATCTGCCATGTGGCAGATTTTTATTGCCATTTAGGTAAGGCTTTCATAGTGGACCATGTAAGAAACCTTTGCCGATATTAATTATATTCAATTTTTTGCTCTCTCTCTTAGTATTGAAAAGTTAAACGAGGAAATAATTCTATTTTACATGTGGAGACATGGACCAAACCTTATAGTTGGGGACCTGGGGTTCACTTGTCTTACAAAATATTTAGTGGTATGATATGTGTTATATAAGTACTAGAGATGTTTTACGTATTTAATATTACATATTAGGGTTCACTAATGATTGTGGTTGGCTCCTTCAGTGACTTGATTCATGTTTCATTGTTAATTTATAGAGAGGGAAGCAGAAAACATGAATTACAAATAAAAATTAGTGGGTCATTACTGACTTGAGCCTTTAGTACTAGCGGTCTTTCCCTACAGGTGAAACAAGGCTTGCATATTCGATTTTCATGCTGATGATTACTTATTATGCCTATTGTGGATGGTAAACTTTCATTTCACATAGCCACTTGATAGTTCGATAAGCCAAAGAAAGATAGGAATGCTTTCTCCCAGTTTAGTTTCTTTTATTTGAAACATCGGGAAGTTCCCGGGCCTTATTAGGTGCGTCAGCTGCTTTGTTCTTATGTTTAAGGGGGGGGGGTCCTTCTCAACTCCGAGTTTTTCAGTTTCTTGGGGAGATTTCGAGTGAAAGAAAATATTTAAAGAAATGCTGGTAGCTTTAGGCTTACTGCCTTCTCTGGAAATAGTCTTCCCTCCCTTGCTTCTGTGGGTAGTAAATATTTTACAGTTTGCATCCCCTGGCCGTACTGTTGTTGGCCTGAGAATTTTAATCCATTTTTTGACCAGGTCAGAGGGCACATCATTAATCAAATATAGAATACCAACTCGTGGTCTTCTTGGATTGCGGAATTCAATTCTCACAGCTTCTCGTGGAACTGCAATCCTCAATACAATATTTGATAGCTATGGACCATGGGCTGGAGATATTAGCACCCGAGATCAGGGTTCACTGGTAATTGTCACTCCGAAAATTTTCAACTCTTCCCAATACCAGATAATTCTTTTCCCATATTAGAGCATCTGTCATTGATATCAACCAAGACTGAGTGAAAATTGATGTGTTCAGGTTGCGTTTGAGGATGGAACCAGTACATCGTATGCTCTTTCAAGTGCACAAGAGAGAGGTCAGATGTTTGTCAAACCAGGTGATGAAGTCTATAAAGGCCAAATAGTGGGCATCCACCAGCGTCCTGGTGACCTGTCCCTTAATGTTTGCAAGAAGAAGGCTGCAACCAATGTACGTTCCAATAAAGAACAAACAGGTAAGAAAAAGCTCTAGAACACTATTAAAATTTGGAGCCTGTTTCTCCTTGTTATCGCACAGATGGCATATTGCTACCCAAGTGATGAGAAGTTTATTTGACTAGAGTCCTCATTACTCCATTTTGTCCCAGGGTTCATCCTTTTTGTGCTTGATTAGACAGGTAGTGTATAGAGTATTACCCCACTTTCTTAAATACAAAAGCATGCATGGCGCAAGAGGATTGTTCTTTCTACAAAAATGCAATCCTTCACTTTGGCAATCCCTTATTACTCAATTCAGTGCTTTATGTGAGCTTCGGGTTTATGGCCCATTCACTGCTTCACTTATGGACAGCCATTTATTTGGGTTCTAAGGTCGAAGGATGAGGGGGCGGAGCACAGAGGACAATGCCAGAAGGGTTTGTAGAGAGGATTGAATGGAGGGGTCGTTTTTAATGTATTTAAAAATTCTTTAAAAAACATGACTCACCCTTACCAGGTTTGACTTGTCTGAGTTAATAGGTTTTGAGAAGGGCAAGTCGAGTCAGAAAACCTTGAAGGGAGGGGTCTTTTTTAAGTTTATTTGATTGGTCTTATCATCAACAACATAGTGGTATCTAAAACTGCTCCTCCTAACTAGGGACTTCCAGAGTAACTTGGATGGACAAAAATGCTAATTTGATGAACCAACTTGTTATTTTTGGTTTATGTATGTTACTTAGCATTTTCATGACTGCCATTTTCAGCCACATGGATTGATAGATTTGGAGCCTCCTTTGATAGACCACCTGTCAAATTGGGTGTCTATCTCAACCATGTGGCCCTTCATGTATGGGTATTTCTCTTTATTTTTTCAATTTTTCCTGTTGAGCTCTGTTGAGTTCACTTTTCATACTTTTTCCAACCTCTTTTATGGAACTTGGGGATGTCAGATTTGTCTTAAATTTTGAACATAGTTAGATGATGATGGGGACAATATTTCCGCTGAATTTTGGGCACCAACTGAACTGTATGGGAGTTATTGTGGTGTAAGGCGAACGTGGGACTCTTGTATGACAGAACCCCTGCGTCTTTTATAAGCATCTGTTATTTAATTGAACAAACTTCATAATTACAGGTAATTTGCATAACTCAGGATTTGACCTTGCACTTTTGCAGTTCAGAATTACTCCAGTGACCGGACACAAGCTGCAAACTCATTGTATTTTGTGTTTTTTCTGCCTAGACCTTGTTGACCAGATTGATGGTTTCCTTTGTTTAGTAGTTTAGACATTATACCAGAATCTACTCATCTTTTAATTTGCTTACTAGTCTGTAGCATCTGGGCTTTGTTGTCCTACTTAAATTGAAAACTTAGGAACTTCTGATCTTTTTTTGCAGTTATTCTTGATACACCCTTGGATTATAGTCTGGATGACTGCATAGAGTACATTCAGGAAGATGAAATGGTTGAGGTTACTCCATCAAGTATCAGAATGTGCAAAAACCCAAAAATGGCAAAGAAAAAGTATTGATGGTAAGGAAACCCTGTGAATATGTGATCTCAGCTTTCTGTGATACCCAAAACCAATTTTGTTTGGCAGTCAAATGTATACTACTACAGTTGGTGAAAGTCCTTGTGTGGGATTTCTCCTCACAAAGATTACATAGTTGGACTGGACAGAGATTCTCTACATTACTAGTTGTAAGTTGAATTGGTGAGGGATTTACAGAATTACAGGTGACAAGTAAGGTTCTCTTCCTGCTATTGTATATAATGGTTCAGAACCAATGTTGTATAATTCAGGCTCACAGATGCTACTCATGTTGTGAACTAATTCCTGAGCCACACAATGCAGCTCTTACACTATTCATTAGACTGGCATTGATTGCTATAGAATTCTCAAGAGGATTTTGTTATTATTGTTGTTTTACTATTATTTTCTGGATGGCTAGAACCTAGCGGTATTGAACTGTGAAAAACTCATCTTCAAATCTCATGCATCAAATTGATTATTTTCTTCTACCCTGTTTCATAAAGACTGGCCGGATCTTAATCTGAATATCTGTTATATAACTATGTTATAGTATGATTTTTAATCTCAAGGAGAAAGAATGTGGTGGCACGGATGTTGCCTCGGATTGGATATGCTTTGTTATAATGTTTCTTACCTTTTATTCCCAGAGTATGAGCTTACATGGTAATGGTAAATGTGGTAAACTGGCATCGGTTCACAAACATCTTATTCCCATAATATGAGTTCATCTATGTTGGTGGCGCTGAGCATGTTTTTGACTGTACCAGGTAGTTAGATCATTTTAGACTGGGAAGGCTAAAGAGTTTATAGTCTTCCAAATTTATATAAAGAGACGGTTGTTCTAGTCTGGGAAGACTAAAGAGTTTTCTCTAGTCTGACATCAGTACTTGTCACATGGCAAATTAGATACAGCTAAAAATTTTTATTGATAGGTATAGCCTCAAAGACCCCTTGACATCTTACCTTTTAGGCAAAACAGACTTTGCCAAGTCGAGAAATAAAGATCTAAGAATCCATTGGAAATGAAGCTTCTGGAAGAGAGGGGGACAGTAGAAAAAACAAAGTAATATGACTGGTTCAAATATTTGTCGTATTGTTGTTTAGATAGGGCTTAAATTTTGTGAACAGGTTGACCTTCAAGTCCTTTGGTACATATCAAATTTTAACCCAAATGGAATTGTATGAGCATTGGGCACTGGGTATTGATCATTTATCAAATTTGGTAGCTGAATTCAATTATGGGCAAGAGATTGCTAGATGATCATATAACCCTTGCGTCATCATGGGGCTAACGAGGGTGTGCTAGGGCATCAACAAGGATGTAGTTTTGTGAGTTTATAAGAGGTGGGATGGTAATTTTATACTCGTGTTTGGGCATAGGGTCTACTCGATCAGGTGGTATTCTTTGGTGATGTTTGGTATACATTCTAAACAATCGATTCGGTCTAATTTTGGTCCATTTTTTTCTTTGTAATATCGGATTCAAATAGAACCCAAACCCGGCCATTAAAATGCTCGATCTACAAAAGCCAAAACTGAAACTGAGAGATATTGATCCGTTATTATTTTCCTTCATGGTCCTTTATTAGTTCATTGTCAGTTTGTTCTTAAATATGTTTTTACACAAGGAAAAAGTGTAAATAAAAGAAGGAAAGATTGTTTGTGGAGAGAGTGGAGTTCCTGCACCCAGACATATAGGGCAAAATGGTCACCTTATCCACCATGAAATGCAAAATGATTTGCCATAATCCCTCACAGGAAACACTTCCCCATAAAAGATTGAATTTTATAGGATTTTTTGATTATTTTATGGGTCTTGATTTGAATGGTCGGTGTTGTCTGGTTCAATATGGTTTCGATCTTTTAAGTTTTAACCAATCTAAAAACCAACACCGATACCAAACGCTCTAAACTAATGACCGGTATCTCAGTAGGTTCAACCGGTCCGGTTTTATTTTTGACATCCCTGCCCCGGGAGTATCAGTTTCGATGCTGCGGCTCATGTGAAGCAGATAAGCTCTTCCATTTCATGTGGCCGTTGTGGACCGTTATCACTAAAGCTGATGTTTTTGGCTCATCAAATGCTTCTGCAATTTCTCTCACTTCAGAAGCCACCACCATTGATCAACACCTCCTTTCTTCTCAAGTGTACAACCATCACCTCTTCGTTGCAATTCGATGACCATGGCAAGAACACGAAGAAAAGAAGAACAAACTCATCTATGAGTGCTATGGAGAAAGAATCCCATTTTGAATTGGACCCGGATAAGGCCAGGGAAGCACTTGCAGAGCTCGATCAACAGCTTCAATCACTCTCTCAGAAGCAAGTCACTCCTTCCAAGGATAGAGTCTCTTCTTCCAACCTGGGTACTCCCTCTCTCTCTCTCTCTCTCTCTCTCTCTCTCTCCATAGAATGTTTGATTGAAGGTCTTACTTTTTGGATCCATCTGTTGCTTTTTGGTCTATTTGCTGAGGATTTGGTGCTTGGTCGGGTTACCAGTCAAAAAAGACTTGTTTTTTGCATGTTAAGTGTTTGATACTTTGAATGGCCAGTCCACACAACATTATATTTTTCATTTTCTATTGAGAACCCAACTTCTTTCACTTTGTAGATTGTTAAATTGGTAAGGTACGCCATAATATTTTGGCCTTTTTAACTGTTTTAAGATAATACTAAGCTCATATTTTTCAGAATTTTGAAAAACTGGTGATTAAATTATGAAGGACAAGTCAGTACCTATCATTAATCAAGATAATGTTTTGCTTGAGAAGCCCTGAGCAGGGTTATGATTGCGAATTGAGATGGGTCTTATGATTTTGAGGTTTTCTCACTGTTAATGCATTCACCAGCTCATCCTGCATAACTAATTAGATGAATTGCAAGCACCACTAACAACTACATGCTCTGGTGAAGTAAAAAACCCAGATCATGAGAATAAGAAGCTCCCATGCAACTCAAGCCATTTAGAAGATCATAAAAAAACTTTTGGATGTGAATGTGAACTCAATTGGGATGGAATAAATAGGACTGGAACTTTTACAAGCCACAGGTGACCAAAGTTTTAAAAGTGATCCTGACTTGAGTCTGGTTTCTGGTTTGTTCAGTTTACGATTGTAGAGAACAACATAATTGTCCTAAATTATTTTTATCAGTGTTGTCACTCCTGACTCATTAATTCAGGAGGAGTTCAAAATTCAAGGCATGAACTCCATAAAGCCTATGAGAGATTCTTATCCAGAAAACCATTTTAATGCTGTATTGCCATACTGGGTCCTGGCATTAGGGAAAATGAAAAATTCCTTGCATTTCACAACTCAATTATGTTTTATTTAAATATTCAATTTTTTTAACATCAATAAGATTAAGTTCTTTATTAATGGATGTCTTGAGAATTCTGAGTTTACTCTAAGGAATTCAGGACAAAAGATTGGCAATGGCTGTTAGAACTCCCTATGGGTTTGAGTTTGAAACCTTATTGAGGAAACCACACAGGAAAAACAAGAACACAAATCTAATAAAATTATGGAGGATCGATTTGTACCTTTCACCTAGTATGCTGAAGATGATTGATGTTGGTCACTCCCACTTTCGCTCTCTTGGCTTGGCTATGGATCTTCTACAACCCCTTAAACCTCCTTGGTTCTTTCACTTTAGTGGTAAAGTGGGGAAGAGTGAATAATGGCTGTAGGGACCCAAAACCTAGTATTTATAATACTATCCTGCACTCAAAACTCTAAACCATAATGGGTTGAGCCAGCATATCCCTAAGCTTGAGAGTGGACCGAACCGGTTCATGAAATTTGACTCTCACCCATTTAATCAACCCGAATAATTAATTTATCCCATAAATCCAACAATGGCTACAGTAAGCAAGCCGAAGAGGTTTAACCCCTCCCCCCCCTTTGATAAGTGAAGGGTTTTTAAACATTTGTGGTGTGATGTATATTCATGGTGATGAATGTCTAGGCAATATAGATAATTCAATTTTCTTTCATAATATTCTAGGGCTTTGCACATCCATCGTTCATTTATGATGTTTCTGATAGAGAACATAGTTCAAAATGGAGTTCCAACTTAACAAAAAAGTGTTATTAAATACTTGAAAAAGATTGAATGCTGGAGGAGCCTTGCTCCATGTGATGAAATTTTTATTACAGATAAAACGAAACAGTCATGTGAGAATTATTTTCTTTTAAACATCTTCAAATGAGAATGTTTCCCCATGTAAGATTAGGTATTTGTGGTAGTTTCATGAAAACTAAAAAAGATCCATCTCTACTTATGATATATAAATATATATATATATATATGGGGAAAAGGTCGGGTATGCCGCCGATATCAAGTATGCTAGCACCCATTGTGTCTATCTCTCTCTTCCCTTTTTCTGAAATGACCCCCATATCCTTCCTGAATGATACTCCATCATGTGTTCCTATTGGTGCTATCTGCTAGCATACTTGATATCGACGGCATACCTATCCCTCTTCCTTTTTTTTTATATATATTTTTTATATATCTTTTCATTGCTATGACTGCCTGATGTAACCTTAAGGTATTAATTAGGTGGAGATAAGTCCTTAAATATATGGAGGCATGAAGGACGAAACTTAGTCAATGTGGAATTATACCTCTACAACTCCCACCATATTAATATCCTTAAAACTAATTTAACCCATATTTCAACTGAGGTTATAGGGTAAATGAATCATAGCCTTACACCTCCCAGCCTTCAAATCCATTGTCTCCTTGTTATTATATTTTTTTCTTCATCACTAGTGAATAGATTAGTAAAAGAAAGATAATTGTTTAGTAAAATATATCTTGGGAAAATGATGTACACATTGCTGTAGTACATGCCGTCTTATAGTTTTTTACATTCTCTCTCATTTTTTAGACTCTCTCCTCCGTCGTCGTGTGACTTTCCTGCATACACATTGTGAAAGATTCATCCTAAACACCCATTGACATGAGGTGAAAGATGCCAATACACATGGGCACTCAATCCCTCTAATCTTTAATAAAGGAAAGAAGTGGTTAATCACGCACACTGAGGGAGACTACCTTGGTCCTTGATCGCTATGCTATGGGATCCCCTCCAAGGTCCATAGTCGACTATCTCAACAGCATAGTACAGAGAGAGAGAGAGAGAGAGAAATCCCAAAAGAAACTCTATGTGGGTCATTGGATGGTAGTGCGGGTACGATAAACAAATGTTGGCAAACTATGGATTTGCCTATAAAAGTAGTTTAGTTTAGTTTAGTTTACTCTGATAGTTTAGTCAAGCACCCATAACCAAAAGTATGGGTAGGTTGCTAACCTCCGGCTCAAAATTCAATCACCTTTGTTTTTTTTTTTTTTTTTTCTCAAATAAAAAATGATATTTTATTATAAAAAAACTAATACTATATAAGCTTTTGTTCACTACATCATATAGTAATATCTAATTAATAATACTGACAGGTACTCTCAATCAAGGATTTGCCTTGAAATCTCTCATGTGTTTCAGCAAAGAGTGTTTCATAGTTCATATACTTTTTTGTCTTTTCATTGCTATGACTGCTCGAGAGATATATATATATATATATATATAGAGAGAGAGAGAGAGAGAGGTCCTCAAGTATATGAAAGCATTAAGGAACGAAACTTGGCTACTGCCTGAGTTGCACCCAAGTACCTCCATAATTTAACCCCTATTTTATGCAACAATTAAGATCAACTGAGGTTGTAAGGTAAATGAATCATAGCCTTACACCTCACTGCCTTCAAATCCAGTGTCTCCTAGTTATTATATTTTTTTTCCATCACTAGTGAATAGATTAGTAAAAGAAAGATAATTCTTTAGTAAAATATCTTCAGAAAATGATGTAACACATTGTTGGTAGTACATGCCTTCTTGTAATTTTTTAGAATCTCTCTCATTTCATACACTTTCTCCTCCCTGGCCTTGTGGCTTTCCCTGCATGAGCATTGTGAAGGATTCATCCTAAACGCCCATTGACTTGAGATGGGAGATGTCAATACACACGGGCAGTCAAGCCCTCCCACAATCTTTAATAAAGGAAACAAGTGGTTAATCACGCACACGGAGCGAGACTACCTTGGTCCTTGATCGCTATGCTATGGAATCCCCTCCAAGGTCCATACTCGATGATCTCATCAGTATAATACAGAAACAGAGAGAGAGAGAGAGAGGGGTTGCTCCCTAGGATTATAGGGAGAGAGAAGTAGACAAATTCCAAAGAAAAATCTAAGTGGGCCATTGGATGGTAGTGCGGGTAAGATAATCAAATGTTAGAAACCTAAGGATTTGCCTTTAAATGTAGCTTAGTTTAGTTTAGAGTAGTAGTTTATACAAAAGAAAGGAAAGAGTGAGTTGGGCGGGCTTAGCGGCCTGACACGACCTCTTTTGTGATGACTTGGTGGGCTTTGAAGAGCCTCGACGTGTAAGTGGCTTTGGTGGGTAAGAAAAAGATCTAGCCAGTGTTTGCAATTATAATTTTTTAAGATAAGGATGTTAGGGCAATGCTATATTTGCCACCTCAAGTCCCAGCCCTCTCTCATCGATCAGTCCTTTCAAATGGCCATTGTCTATAAATGCCACCCCTACGGGTGTCTCCCTGCATCACACTCTCAACAACAGAGTACTCATAGAAAACCCATTTCAGAGACAGAGAGGGTTGGTAGCTGAAGTACTTACCATGTTAAGCATTCACTATCCCTTGGCTTTTGTCTTTGGACTCCTAGGTCAAGCACTGGAACTTCTTCTTCTTCTACTACTTTGTATCTAGAATAAGGGTCACCAAATGATTCTTTGGTAGACAGGGAAAAATATTGTTGTATCTAACTTTGAAAATGGACCACAACTGATGTAGGAGAACATGAAGTCATTTTTTTTTCAGCCAAACAGGCCTCTTTCTTTTTTCTTTTTTTTCTAATGTGGATTTGCATGGAACTATTTGATTTCTTTTTCCTGTAATAGTTACTGATATACATATATTTTCCATATTGACGTGCCAGGCAACATCTTCTCCTTCATGGTGTTTCTTGCACCCTTGTAAGTTCATCTCTCTCTCTCTCTCTTTCTCTCTCTCGGACCTTCTTTAAAGAGCTTTACTTGTCTGATGATACAAATGGTCAAAAAAATATGATCAAATCTTCTTTATATTTTCGTTTCGTTGCAGGCCAACATTTTATAGAGTTTACAAGAAGAAATCAACAGAAGAGTATCAATCATTGCCATATGTGGTTGCACTATTAAGTTCAATGCTGTGGATCTATTATGCATCCTTGAAGCCCAATGCTTATTTTCTTATTACAGTTAACTCAATTGGGTGCATCTTGGAAAGTCTCTATACTGTCACTTACATGGTTTATGCACCCAAGAAACAAAGGGTACCCTCACCTTCTTTTCATTTACTCTTCCATCTTAGGGTCTTCCCTCACCCCTAAAGCCACAACCCTTTCACCCTTTCCTTTAAAGCCATACTAACATAGATGCATCTTGTCTCTTCTGATATAAAATTGTGCAGATTATGACTGTCAAGCTTCTGGTCTGGATGAATTTGGGCTTCTATAGTTTGATCTTTCTCCTAACTTTCTTTTTACTGAAAGGCTCAAACCGTGTCCAATTTCTTGGATGGGCTTGTGATGTCTTCTCTGTGGGAGTCTTCGCAGCCCCTTTAAGTGCTGTGGTGAGAATTATATAACATGCACATAGGGTTTTCTATTCTTGTTAATGTAGCACAAAGAATTTAACATGGATTGGCATGAATTCATACATCCACTCAAGAGAACCAGAGATTTTTCACTAAGTTAAAAGAAAAAAAAAAAAAAAAAAAAAAAAAATCTCTACACCAGAGTGATCTCCATTTACTTATAATTAAGGTCTTTCACATAAAGACAAGACAAGATATATATACAAGATCCCAAAATCTTAATCCTCACATAATTACAATTTAACCTTTGTATATCTTTAATCTCTTTGCTCTTTGTTTCTCCCCTCCCCTCCCCACCTTGTTTTGTTGTATTCCATCTTTTGGTGTTAGTTTTGTCCCACTTAATTGGTTTTTTTATGTTTACCCTTTGTTTTTAGTCGCTTATGTTGGGAGATATTTCCCCCTTGGTTTGCCGGTGAGACTTACCTTTTGTTTTAATATATTTTTATTATCAAAAAAAAAAAAAAAAAAATCATCTTCGTACATGTAATGGACCCAAAACCTGATTCAATTACAAACACAGACTCAATAGAATTTTGTAGACCTACAAACACATCCAACACACCATGCTCTAGGAATCCAAATCAGCTCCCCACATGGGGACGGGTGGAACAGATCTCCACCCTCCACTGGGGTATGGGTCCCTGCGCCAAGGGTGGGTTCCACACCCCGTGGAGGGTGGAGACCCAAACCCATGCATGCTCTAGTATATGTCAACTAACTCTAGCTTTAAAATCCTTTTATGGTCGCAGAGACTGGTCATACGTACCAAGAGTGTCCAGTTCATGCCATTCTCCTTATCTCTGTTACTGACTATCAGCGCAATAATGTGGTTCTCCTATGGTGTTCTACTGAAGGACTTGCATATTGCTGTAAGTAAATCATTAATTTGAGTTCTATGAGAAAGCTCTTTTCAACATATATTAAAATAGTTGTTGTTGATGGGGACTATTTGGATTTGATAATATAGCTTCCAAACATACTGGGTTTCATCATGGGAGTGATTCAGATGGTTCTATATGCCATGTACAAGGACTCTAACAAGATTAAAGAGGAGAAGAAGCAAGAACAGCATGATCACTTGAGTGATGTTGGTAAGCTAACTGCAATAGTATGTTCGGAGGTGAATCCTTTTAAGATCGATCCAAAGTCCCCAGATGATGAGGTGAATAAAGTGGGCAGTGATGATCAAAACATGCAAGTTAATGATGATCATCAGTTTGCAGAGAATGATGAAGGCTGTAAGATTCACATCACAACTCCCATGGAACTCCAAATACGCCAATGTCAAGTTTGATTCACGACCCATCCCTGCAATTGTATTTACTCTCTCTCTCTCTTCAGCAAATACAATTGAGTCATTGGCACTGTTTGATAACGTTCAACGTTCCAAGAAACATGTTTCTGTGTTTTTCTATGCCGAGAAAGGAAAAAACGGCCTTAGCATTTGATAAATCCATTTCTTTTTACCTATTTTTAGAAAAGTAAATAAAAATTTATGGCAATTTATAATACAAAAAACGTGAATGGTGAAATATGTTATACTTGTTTCACTGTTTTTAGAAACAAGTTGTAGCCAAAATATTGGGATAAGCCTGAAATTGATCAAAAGGCAACTTGTTCATCAAACACCTAAAAATCCTTAAATGGATTCCTTGATGTCATTGTCGGTGTTGTAGATCTCGGTGTGGACAATCTGAAAAAAAAGTTTATCAAACATAAAAAATATCCATTTTTATTCTCAGAAATGTGAAAAATAGTTTTTGTTGTTTCTAGACATAGAAACAACAGAAATGTTATCAGACCGTGCCTTTGCCTCCATCAATCTTAAATTCTTGGTCATATAATTGGTTTCTAAAGCGATTGGGCCGTGACTATATGTGAGCCACAGTTTGGGTGGGACAGTCCAAGTGGTTTTTATAAGTACTAGGGATGGAACTTTGGAAGATCTACAGTTTCAAGAATTCAGACTTTCAGGTCGAAGACTAGCTTAAGTTAGGAAAAAACTCCGCTCAAAAGATGGATGTAGAGAACGAGAGCTTAAAATGATGCCGAAAAAAGGAAAAGAAAAATGCAAAAAAAAAAAAAAAAAATAAATATACAATCAAATATAAAGATTTACGTAGTTTGGTGAAATTGTCTATGTATAAGATAAGATCTATTTCACTATCAATAGAAAATAGGGTTAGAACCGCTTATTCTCTTTACGTACTTTCTCTAATTGCTTATAGAAAAAGAATCATTGTTACAAATTAATAGCAAAACCTTATACAGGTTATCGAACGGAATTCAACTGTTAATTTGAATGGTCAAGATAATTCTAAAAAAAGAATTGGGCTTATGGGTGAAAAGTAGAAAATGAGCTTTATTATTGCCATGTGACCCATTTCATAATTTAAGCCAGAAATTTGACTCAATACTCTGATCGATTCCACTCGATTTGTATCGATACCATATCCGTATTAGTTGAGACCAATACAGACATCAATACCACCAATACAGACATCAATACCGATACTTATAACTATGTTCGCATGTACCATACACTTCAGTCATGTGTCGCAATATATCTAACTAAACTAGTAAAGAAAAGAAACTCCATCCACTTTCAAGAATAGGAATCAGATACATATCCATGCCAAGCGATTCCTCCAATCCTATATCAATCCCTAGAACCATGGTGCACACCTAATAATAACCAAAAGCTATAACAAAATTATTATTACTATTTTCTAATAACTCCAAACATAAGGCTTCATACAAAAGAAAACCACCCACATGGTTTTTGTTCACGGTGTCGGAATGGGTATTGTTTAGTTCCAAAATCAATATTGATTTAGGATCTGAATTGAATCGAAAAAAAAAAAGGTTATTTTTGAATTTTCAATTTATACCAATGATGCATATCCATAGGGTATTGATACGTAAAACCTTGACCACCCGTGTGAAAAAGATCACTTATCAATATATAAAAGATTTTGATTTTCCACCAAGAGAGAGGACTTAGATCCTCTTCAGCCACTTGTTCAGCACGGCATTCAATCGCTGGAAGACCCGATCTGATCACACGCCCCAACATAGGGGTTGCAAAAGGTAAGGTAGGTATTCATCTTATATATGGCCGATCTATGCCAATAATTAACGAATACTAAATTAATGAATGATACAAAAATTGTACGGATAGATAGTATAATTGTAAAAAAAATAATAATAATAAATAAAGTATCAGTATCTTTGAGGGCAAACATTTGATACCACGATTGATATGAATGATGAATCAAAGTCAAGAGAAAGCATTAACTACTAGTACTGATCGTATGAGTCAGCATCTAACACCTGTTCTTTTTATTTTTAAATATTCATCTTCAACTATGTAATGACAGTAAGTAAAACAGATTTTGGATGTTCACTTTTATGATAGTACGAACAATAGATCCAATCTCAATGCAAATTCCCAAATTAGCAATACCAATATCGGCCTTATATCCGATGCCTAAAACCATGCATTAAAATGAGCTTCAGAGAAGAAAAACAGAAAAGACGTAGGTTGTGATTGGTATCAATTTGGTGTTTTCTTGTTTTTTTAGAACGAAAAAAAAAATGTCAAAAACGTAAAATAATGGAACAATGAAACCTTGTTCCATCCTTTTGATTTCATTTCAATTACAAAAAAATGTAAACAACTAAGGTAATTGTTCTTGAAAATAGATTCACCTATCACCATTTTTTGTTTTAAAATGGTATTTTAACACAAAAATTAAAATTTTTGTTTTTAATACAAAACTTTGTTTCTGAAACGGAACGACTATCAAACGAAACAGTACAATTCCGAGCTTTTGATGACTCACTATAAATCTATATTTTATTTTTTTTATCTAACACGATTATGGCTATGTTTCTCGTACATGGTGAGAAATTTCTCTCTTCGAATATGGTGGAATACACATCAGAGCCTACTAGCGTACAAAGAGAAAAAAAAATTCTCCTCGTACGGAAGAGCTGAGCTGGACTCATCCCAAGCCGCCTACTAGAAGACCTATACATGCACTCACTCTCTCTCTCTCTCTCTCTCTCTCTATCCAAATCTCTGTTCAAGATTCTTGCTGCTTCCCTTGGTGGTGGGTCTTCCTTCTCTGATCCCTCGAAGTCCCTCTTGCGTCCAGATCCTCCCATCATCACTCTTGGCAACTCTTCCACCTCTCACACCCGTGTTTCTTCTCTCATCTCCACTGCCTCTGTTCTTGGATACACATCCATGCCACAGCATTCATCATGATTGTTTTAACTACAAACATGGAGTATCATAAGAATTTTTAGGAAAAATATAATAAAATCCTATAAGGTTTGTGAACCTTAGGATAGAGTGGTAACGAGAAACTTTTTCCTCATTACAAACAAAGCAAATATTTTCAAAATGACCAAATGGGGTCAAAACTCTTTGGATGGATAAACCCCAAGTTCACTTGGATGGAGTTTGTCAAATGATAACATAAAGTTATAAAATCTAGGTGGTGTATACTTGTATAAGAGAGTGCATTGACACTTCCAAATGGTTGAAAAATACATGATACATGAGTGGATGTTCAAAGAATTTGATTCAGAAATCAAAGAATTTGAATTTGAATACACTAGGAGATATGATTATACATTTATAAACTTACTTTCCTTGGTCAAATAAGCACTATAAATATTGAAAATGACATGAGTCATTGTCATTTTTAGTAGTAAGAATGTAAGTAAGCCTAAGTATAACCAAATGATTCATTGTTCAATATTTAAAATGCCTATATAGTGTCTAGTCATAAAATTCCACGTCCTTGTCTCCTCTCTCTATTTATCCTATACGATGCAACCTGGCATTCACCAAAAAATGTAAAAAAGAAGATAGGAAGAAGAAGTGATGGGTCCCATTTTGATTAAAAAATAATATGAATAACAAATTAGGAGGTGATGAGGCAAAATATGTCCTTCCTCAGCACGGCTGAAGCGTGTATGCAAATTTGAACAGAAGATTAACCCACCACCTCAACCTCTCCTCGTACTGAGCAACCACCTCGGCCCTCCTTCATACCGTGCTGCTATCTCGGCATCTCATCAGGCTGTGCTAATACCTCAGCCCTCTATCAGGTTGTGTTACTTCCTCGGCCCTCCATCAGGCCGTGCTGCCACCTCGGCCCTCAATCAGGCCATGCTGCCACCTCGGCCCTCCATCAGGCAGTGCTGCCACCTCAGCCCTCAATCAGGCTGTGCTATCACCTCGGCCCTCCATCAGGCCGTGCTACCACCTCGACCCTCCATCAGGCAGTGCTGCCACCCCGGTCCTCCATCAGGCCGTGCTGCCACCCCGGTCCTCCATCAGGCCATGCTGCCACCCCGGCCCTCCATCAGGCCGTGCTGCCACCTCGGCCCTCCATCAGGCCGTGCTGTCACCTCGGCCCTCCATCAGGTTGTGCTGTCACCTCGGCCCTCCATCAGGCCGTGCTGTCACCTCGGCCCTCCATCAGGCTATGGTACCAGTCACCTTGGCTCGACCAACCTATCACCTCGGCTTGGCATAGTCAAGTAATGCACCTAGAAATGTGCACACATCCACTCCTACATTCAAGGGACGTGATCCCTGATCACGGGGGCATGACTCTATCCACTACACGTAATCAAAGGCGTCCACCCCTCTCACGACTTGCACCTCCGAGATCAATGGAGAATATTCCCAGAATATGCCTTGAAACCCGAAATATTCTCAGAATCACAGTGCCACTCCCCTCAAGAACTCTACGCCTAAACAGGACTCTCCACAAACACCCTTCCTTCTCTCTGCATCAGCAGCCTATAAATACCAAGGTAAGCCTCCATCATAGGGGATCGATCAATCACTTCTTTTACTGGAAAAGCTCTCTTGAGCA
>NC_056568.1:10405361-10406537 GCF_013358625.1 Macadamia integrifolia | reverse complement strand
TTATTCACAGGTAAAACTTAGTCTTCCGCTGATCTGATGAGTTTATGTTAGTGTGTGTATGCTGTGGTGGAATACAGTATCTGATGATCCTGGCAGGTTTGGGTTAACCGGTGTTAACTCGGTTACTGGCCCGGTTCTATGTGAACGGGGTGTGACAGTGTCAGCTGGTCGGGCCGGGCCAGGTCGATCTCGGTTGGGCTTAATCAGGCTTGACCACTTGGAAGCCTTGCACCATGAACGCCGGTTTAAGTAAATGGGCCTAGCTTTAGGGGGCATGGTACGGTTTATAATCGGATCAGTCGGTATCAGGTTTGGGCTTCCTTAAACGGGTCTTAACTGGGCCTTAATCAGGCTACATACCTATTTAAGTCTCAACGGGCTTTAAATGTTCCTACCCTAAGATTTTTTTCTTAAGTGGATTGAATGGCTAGAAATATATGAGGCAAATCTTTAATAAAAAAGATAAATGATATGAGATTATGGTTCTTACGAAGAGATTATGACCTTCACAATTTACAAAATAAAGTTTAATTAAATCAAATCTTATTACAAAGAAAATGGTAAGAAAGCTTAATTTGTTTCTTATTAGTAGTGGAAAAATAGGAATTTTATGTAGTATTAAAGAGGGTCGGGCTGGGTCAGGTTATAACGAGTCGGTTCAAGCTAGACATATAAACGTGTCGGTTCGGTCAGGTGCTAAACGGGTTAACTACTTGCACCGTGAACCCTCATTTAATAAACGTGTCGGGCCAGTCTAGGTCAGGCCGTAATCTTTTAATTTTTTAGTGGGATTTGTTTCTTTTTATCATAATGGTTTATTCTAATCATGAATGACTTAACTTACTATGTATATAATAATCGATTTTAGACGATTTCTAAATGGTTTGGTTTTGACAACCTTAGACTTGGGTAGAACTCTTCTTTAAAAAGTTAGCCATTAAATAATGAATTCTCATGAGAATAGAGAAGCCTTGGACACTCTCTCTTTAATGGCTAACTTAATTTTTAAAACGAGTTAGGCCCCACTCCTAACAAAAAAAAAAAAAATCTCTGAATCCACAATGGATCATGATGCCACACCATTGAAGTACATTTGTTTGCATTTATGGTTGAAACTCCTGAGCTAGTAGGTTGGTATGTTTGTTGCAGATATAGATGAATGTGCAGATATAAATA
>NC_056568.1:10388721-10405341 GCF_013358625.1 Macadamia integrifolia | reverse complement strand
GAATTTGAATTTGAATACACTAGGAGATATGATTATACATTTATAAACTTACTTTCCTTGGTCAAATAAGCACTATAAATATTGAAAATGACATGAGTCATTGTCATTTTTAGTAGTAAGAATGTAAGTAAGCCTAAGTATAACCAAATGATTCATTGTTCAATATTTAAAATGCCTATATAGTGTCTAGTCATAAAATTCCACGTCCTTGTCTCCTCTCTCTATTTATCCTATACGATGCAACCTGGCATTCACCGAAAAATGTACAAAAGAAGATAGGAAGAAGAAGTGATGGGTCCCATTTTGATTAAAAAATAATACGAATAACAAATGAGGAGGTGATGAGGCAAAATATGTCCTCTTCCTCAGCACGGCTGAAGCGTGTATGTAAACTTGAACAGAAGATTAACCCACCACCTCAGCCTCTCCTCGTGCTGAGCAACCACCTCGGCCCTCCTTCATACCGTGCTGCTACCTCGGTATCTCATCAGGCTGTGCTAATACCTCGGCCCTCCATCAGGCTGTGCTACTACCTCGGCCCTCCATCAGGCCGTGCTGCCACCTCGGCCCTCAATCAGGCCATGCTGCCACCTCGGCCCTCCATCAGGCCGTGCTGCCACCTCAGCCCTCAATCAGGCCGTGCTACCACCTCGACCCTCCGTCAGGCAGTGCTGCCACCCCGGTCCTCCATCAGGCAGTGCTACCACCTCGACCCTCCATCAAGCAGTGTTGCCACCCCGGTCCTCCATCAGGCCTTGCTGCCACCCCGACCCTCCATCAAGCCGTGCTGCCACCTTGGCCCTCCATCAGGCCGTGCTATCACCTCGGCCCTCCATCAAGTCGTGTTGTCACCTCGGCCCTCCATCAGGCTATGGTACCAGTCACCTCGACTCGACCAACCTATCACCTCGGCTTGGCATAGTCAAGTAATGCACCTAGAAACATGCACACATCCACTCCTACATTCAAGGGACGTGATCCCTGATCACGGGAGCAGGACTC
The DNA here is from genome assembly GCF_013358625.1 of Macadamia integrifolia. NCBI lineage: Eukaryota > Viridiplantae > Streptophyta > Magnoliopsida > Proteales > Proteaceae > Macadamia > Macadamia integrifolia. The sequence continues at coordinate 10,404,339 of NC_056568.1, read as the reverse complement.
AATCCACTACACTTAATCAGAGGCGTCCACCCCTCTCACGACTTGCACCTCCGAGATCAATGGAGAATATTCCCAGAATATGCCTTGAAACCCGGAATATTCCCAGAATCGCAGTGCCATTCCCCTCAAGGACTCTACGCCTAAACAGGACTCTCCACAAACACCCTTCCTTCTCTCTGCATCAGCAGCCTATAAATACCAAGGTAAGCCTCCATCATAAGGGATCGATCAATCACTTCTTTTACTGGAAAAGCTCTCTTGAGCATCTACTGTGGAAAGATCTGACTTAGGCATCGGAGAGTCCCCCGTCGGATCAACCCGGCTCTCCCCTGTCATCTCTTCTGTGCAGGTGGACCTTCTTAAATTTTGATTTCCTGAAGTTCTTTGAGGATAAAAATAGCCAACTAACGAGCAAAGATCTATTCTCTTTCTTTCTCTAGAACTTGTTTTGATCTATTTAGTCTTTAAACTCTCTTCTTTATCTAGAATAAGCAAACATCTAATTAACTAGTAGTCACGAGTCTCTGTGAATGATACTTCAAACCAATTCAAGTCAAGAATGTATCTAAAAATAAAACAAAGAAAGTCCAAAGTATAATAAATATTAAAAATAAACACCTGAAAGTTGTGCATGCACAACAAATTAAACTCTGAAGCTGCTTCTGTAACTTTGTTCATCAAGCCACCAATTCGGTCTTCTCCTCTGAGATACATTATATATTAGGGTTTCATCTACTGAACCTCTACTTGTAGTTTCGTTCTTGCGAGAGAGAAAAAGGAGAGTGGAGGTGAATAGAGAAAGAGAGACAGAGATGGGCATCTCCATTCACTCAAATCCATTACTTCTCACCTTTGGTCTCTTAGGTATAGGAGGATATGAGTTCAACAAAACCCTCTCCTTCCTCTCTAGAATAGAAAATGGAAAACAATCTTAATTAGTTTGAATTGAATCTTCCACTTCTACTTTTAAAAAAAATTAATAACCTTCTCCTTTTAGGAAGATCAAAAGCAATTAAATTAACAGCTTCTTCTGCTTCTATAGGTAATATCTTCTCGTTCATGGTGTACTTGGCTCCAATTCTTTTTTGTGGGTTTTCTTCTTCTGCATACTTAATTATTCATCAGATCAGATCTTCCTAAAGTTTTACTTCATCGATATCGATGTCGCAGGCTAACATTTATCAGGATTTACAAGAACAAATCAAGTGAAGGATGTACACTTGATCAGGATTCAAGAATCTCCTCATGGTGATATATATTTCATTCGTGACAGATTTTGGTCTCCAAGCAGCTTATGATTCTCATTCTTGGTGTGTTCTTCATAACCCTTCTTCTCAGTCTATTGTTAGACAAAGGAACAAAGCGAGTTCTAGTTGTTGGATGGCTATGTGCTATCATCTCTCTAAGCATCTTCGTGGCACCATTGGACATTTTGGTAAGGATATACATCTATACATGTGTATTCTCTCTAATTAATTCAATTTTTATGTTAATCTAATCAATAATTGTTGAACACAGAGACTGGCCATAATCAAAAGGAGTGTGAAGTTATTTGAGTACATGCCATTCACATTATCCTTCTTCATCGCCTTGAAATGAGTTATGTGGTACATCTATGGTTTTCTTCTGAAGGACCTTCACATAGCTGTAAGTAATGAACTGGAAATGGGTATCCATCTATTAATGAAAGCTTAAATTTGGGTAATAATTAAACTAATAATTGTGTGAAATTAATGAATTTTGGATGACCCTATTGTATAGCTCCCAAACAGACTGGGTTTCATCTTAGGGGTACTACAGATGGTGCTATATTTGATCTACAAGTGCAGCAATAAGGAAGAAGCTATGGAAGAGAGGAATGTAGCAGAAGATGAGCAGATCACAGGTCATGATGCAGAAAGGAACCCTACCATCCAGATTATCCCTAGTGAGGAATGCATGGGACCCCCAAATGAAGTCAAGCTCAGTGTGTACAGCCTGATGATGATGATCAACCCACTGACTATCTGATCGATCCTGAGCACTCCGTTCCGAGTTTCTACACCCTAGAGCAAGGTTCGTAATCTCCCAATCCCCCTTCTTTTTTTTTTTCAGAAGAAAAGAATGCTTCATTATCTCCCGCCTCTTCCTCGTGGATGTATGTATGTATGTGTACATGCTTCTAGTCTCCCCCCTCTTCCTCATCGATGTATGTATGTATACTGTAACTCAGAACCACACACTTCCAAAGGCAAAAGTCCCTTGTACACAACCCCAATGGGTAGCTGAGTTGGCAAGGGACTTTTGCCTTTAAAAGTGTGTGGTTCTGAGTTCGACTCCTCAAACGTACTTGGGGCCAATCATACGGGGGTATTTAGTGTTCTTCACTACTTACGGTAAAAGTTGAATGGTCTTATTCTATCCTTGTATGACTTGGTTCATGTGGTTGTGACGTCATTATGGGCCCATGAGACTAGTCAAGCCGAAGACCTAGATATACTTATCCTTAGCCAAATAAATAAATATAAACTAATACAATATTGATATCAGCTGTTCTTGATGTGATATCAAACACAAATCAAGAGGATCGGCCAAAAGGTGCGTTAATTTTGAATTTGTACCCGATTCAAGCTGATTCTAGTCGATACATATCAGTAACTTATCAATATCAACAGTGACCGATATGGGTATCGGTACCTAAAACAATGGTTGTTACGGTGTTATTACCCTCTTGACTCGTCCACTGAGCCACTGATGATGAGATTGGATTGCATGTGCCATAGTCTAATAGGTATGTATCACCGTCGTGACTCCCATGTGTTCGACCTTTAACGTGATGGTGATCGCGAAAGGGATTCCACATTTTTTTTTAATTTAACGTGCGGTTGTGCATTAAAAATTAAATGATAAATTAAAAAATACGATCAAACATTTCAAAAATAGGGGGAGAGGGGAAACCAGAGAGTACTTTGTTTAAAACTTATAGATTTTCAAAATATAGGTCCCAAAAATATTGTTACATAATTTGAGTAATTATTATCTAAATACTTGCATCCAAAGTTAAAAGAACTATAACATCTATGAATACATATAAAGGAAAAGTTTTCCTAAACTCATAGAGGATGGTTCATTCACTATCTTAATTAGGGTTCACAAACCTCTACAGGGTTTTAGTAATTGCCCAAAATATCCTCTCCTTATCCCTGCACACATCTCAAGTGAATGGAATTCCAATCAAGCTCCGAAAACTTAATTGGTCCTATCATTAATATCCACATCTCATTCTAAACAACAAAATCCAAGCACCTCATGAAAAGTATAATCGTTACCGATGGAAGTCCACTGCTCTAAAGAGCTGTGTTTGGATAAAATGAAAAGAAAAAAATTGTTTTATGAGTGTTTAGTTAGTAAAAGAGAAAAGAAAATATGAAAGAAAGAAAGAGAGAGAGAGAGAGAGAGAGAGAACGACGTCCTTCTCATGCTCCATGCTGATGGCCATGAGCTTTATGAACTTCTTCAAACCCCTCACAACCATAGTTAGCAAATTCGGATTCAGGAATTATTCGGGCAGAGAATTATTCGAAATAATTCGATTGGTTAATAAGGATTCGGTCAAAAAAGCGGACAAAATAAAAATCGGAGTCGGATTCAGATTCTAGAATTATTTGATTAAAAAAATAAAAGTTGGGCAAAAATTTCGGATATTATTTTTATAATTTATTGTATATTTTTTATTTATCAAGTTATTAACTTGATTTGTATACTTAGAAAGAGAAAATTACTTTATACAATAAAGTAAAAAACTATGAAAAAATTGTCATTGAGCGATGGAAGCAATGGTTATTGTAATCCAATTTCTACTTATGAAATAGATTAGGCCCCAAAACAGTGAAAGCAAGATTACAACTACAATAAAACAAATAAATAAATTAACCACAAAAAATTTTCACTATCCTTTTGTTTGGGTTCACAAGACCCATATTGCACTAACACGCACTAATTTTTCAAAATTAAAGCAACAATATAAAAGAAGATTGATTGTTACGACGATATGAATATGTCCTGGTCCCCCGGAACCTCAAATTATCCATCAAGGCTTGATATCAACCCTATCTTAGGATGAACTTATGAAGTTATGAGAAAGAAATGAAACAAAGAGTAGATTCGTACGATTGTTACAGAAGAATTAGGTGGAGAAAAAATATGGGAAGAAGGAGGCGGAAATTTGGGGGAGAAGAAGATAAAAAAAAAAAAAAAAACTATTTCGTGGTGGGAACCGTGGGTTTCTACATAGAACCTTTTTTTTTTTTTTTTAAATACTATTTAAGTGGACCGAATAATTTGGTTCAGCCCAAATTATTCGCGTTTTAAATTCAAATTAGTAAAAAGTGCATTTTTTACCGAATTTTATTTTTAATTCGGATTCGGTCAGAATTTTTGATTTAATTCGGAAAAATTCGGTTCGGCTGAATAATTCGCGAATTATTCGGCCGAATTGTTAACTAGGGTCAAGAAGAGCAGAATTGGGTTTCCCTTTTTTCACTGAATCTCCAATTCTTGGATGATTTTTAGCTGATCTTTTTCTGGTTTGAAACTAAGAGATTGGAAGGGATATGACGTCGGCAAAGACGGCTTGGTCGAGGGGGTCGATGGCCTCGGGTAAGGTTGTCAATGGTGTACTGCAGCTTAAGTGTCGTGTGCCCGTGCCGTATGGTTATATTGATGATATCGGCGAGTTCCCCGGTGGAGAAGGTGGTTCAGAACTCAATTCGATTTGAAGGGGATCGATTCAAGTTCCCCGGTGGTGGTACCATGTTCCCTAGCAGCGCTGATGCTTATATTGATGATATCGGCGAGTTGATCAATCTCAAGGATGGATCCATTAGAACCGCCATTGATACAAGTTGTGGGGTAAGTTATTTCTCTCTCTACATCTCTTTGGATTTTTTCTCTCTCTACAAGTTAATTGTCTTGATTTTTGTCGACTTGGGTCGACTCTATTCACGTCCCCAAGATCAAATCTTGGGTTGGGTGTCGTCTTCTCTAGTACTAGAACTTTGTTTAGAGATCAAAACTTCTCTGTAGACATGGTTGAACCGACTGTGCCTGGTTTATTACCATCCCACATTCTTCCTTAGCTTTACGTTTTGGCGACGGCGACGGCGACGGCGACGGCGATGGCGATGGCTATGACAACGGCTGTAGCACAAGCTCCCTTCTCGGTTTTGTCAACCAGCCATATGTGAGTGAGTTTAGAAGAAGGGTCAAGGGTAATATGGTCCACTCACATCATATGGGGGTGTTTTGGGCATTTTAAATAAAAACTAACAGACATTCCATTGCTTAACAGGGTCGGCTAACGGCAGGGCCATTTCAAAAAGTCCAGGAGGTGGCGTTGAATAAGGACCAAAGTTCAGGGGGTGGCAATGTAATTTTCTCTTAATATTAATACCAATGGATAAATAGAGATTGTAGCGAAATCATTGTTACAAATTAATCATATCATTGTTATTATTGTAACGGAACGAAAACTAATTAGTGAGAATATAACTAATATTGAAATCACAAAATGAATCATACTATCGAATCATTTAATGGATAATTCATTCACTTATTCATAACCTCATACTCAATGATTTTTTTTATCTCGATTTTCAGTTTGAATATCAGTCAATTCGATGTGATCCTTTAACCGATTTCATCATATCTAGTTTAAAACCAGCCCAATAAGGATTAGTTCAATTCGATCTAAGAATTTTTGATCAGTTTTATCGATTTGGGGTAGATTTTGAAAACCCAACCATATCAAGTTCGCTTATGTTGATTACTCCCCAATCTCTCCTAATCAATGCATAGTCATCTTTTAGCACCCTCATGAACCTACCACAAAAGAGGACCAGAGGTTGGAAAAGATCAACAATGTGTTGAAGGCAAGGTTTTAAAACTCAGGATCGGTCTCAAAAGATACTGATCCGATCTGAATTGACATCAGTTGGGATCGAACGGATTTAATTACCACTTTTCTTTTTATAAAATAAAAATATTGATCTTTTGGACCATTTTACCCTTATACCATACCAAAGGATCGATAACAGATTGGTCAAGATCAAGGATCAATCTCGGCCAATATCAATCTGACCTTGATGATTCTGACCTATCCGATTGAATTTTTAAAACTATGGTTGGAGGCAGAGAGATAAACATGGGCGGCCTGATCTTGGCCGTTCATAGAAAAAGGTAGCCATTTGCAATCATACGAATGAAAATCAAATTTAGAAACGAAAAGCAATCAAATTATGAGCTTTCGAACAACATATCACCCAACACATTTATGTTTAATTTGCATTCCTGCATAATTGAAGAACACCAGAAGTGTTCTCACGAGGTATTATCAAACGGCACATAAATGTAAACAATTGTCATTTGACAGGTCAAGTGAGGCAAAAAATTTGTGAATACTTAGACCTTGAAGTCCCTTGCTATATGTCAAGGTTTAGAATTCTCCAAGTCTGCTGCCATATGACAAAACAGGTTTTTGAAAATCCAAGACCATGGGATGACATAACGTTAGCCGGGATACCTTAGTTGCGCATAGACATCATACACGAGAATGTATGCAAATACATAGGAAAATATTTAATTACGTAGGCTTTAAATTTTTGCAAAATAATGGGTTAATCGAAACCATAACCTCTATATCCAACCGTCAAGATATCTACATTGTTTGTCTACGTGGCACTACCTCTAAAAGTGGATTATGGCTACCTACTACGGTTGTGCAGAAACTATTTGTTCACTTTTACCTTTTTCAAGTTAAAAGAAATTCTCCAATTTTTTAAGCAAAACAATATAAAATTTACATTCGAAAATCTAGCAGTTAAATAAGGAAAGAAAATAAAAAGTGAAAGATTTTGAATGGAAATATAAGTAGGATATATCATCAATGAGGATTGGATCTTCTATTTACTTCCATTTGTTTTCTAAAAAGAATGGAAAGAATAGGGCACCCGATAGTTTTTTCAGAACTAACCGTTCAACCAATGGAGACCTTGGGATGAAAGAGGCATGGAGTCATTTCCACAAAGAGGAGAGAGAGAGAGAGTGGCATAGGCTTCCAGGCTGGGTACCGCGGCTAGCTTAGCCGCGTGCAAATCTTTTCCCTAAAAAGAATATAGAGCTAATCATGGCAAATTAGATAAGATTCTCTGAAAATTTTTCCTCCTTTTTGTGAGATGATGTATGTATTATGGAAGTACGGGAAAAAAAAAATAAGAAAATGGAAAAGAAGAGATCCTAATTCATCTTTAGATTAATGTACTAAACTAAAAACATGCAAGCTTCCACAACAATTGGTGGGTGACACATCACCAAAGCACAATGAAGGATGACTGTAAAACCATATCCACTGTTGCATCCAACCTAGAGATTGAATTAAATGCCTTCAGGTACCAATATGTACCCAGTTTGTAGGATGTTTCAGTACCTTCTTAGTGGAAAATGAAACTATGAAGGACGCTGGCAAAGTACCAATTGTACTAATTTTGATTTTTGAACTCTCAAGCACCCATGACCATGGATATGGATAGATTCCTAACCTCCTCCAATTCCAAATGGTACTACCACCACCGCCACCAACACCACCACCGGCACCTCCTCAGGAGGAGGGTTTTAAAATAAGGAATCGGGATCTGAATTGGGTTAGTTGATTATGATTCTATTCCATTCTGGATCAGTCGGAATCGATTAGAATCGATCAAATTTCACCTTAACCCTAGAAACTCCTAGTGGATTGCCCACTTTGAATGGTAGGTAGCATGATCAAGTTTGGTTGATTTTGATTCAAATGACCGATTCACCTGATCCGATTCCATTTTTAAATCCCCAAGGAGTAGGCTCTTGAATTATTGAGTCTTTATCTCCATCAATCTTAAATTCTTGGTCATATTGTTAGTTTCTATAGAGATTGGGCCGTGATTATATGACTCATGGAGGCAGTTTGGGTAGGCTAGTCCAAGTGGTTGTGACAGGTACTAGGCCCAGTCCATCTAGTCCATGGATAGATTTCAGGTCGAAGACTAAGCATGTCACAAGGCTGTGACCACCCTGGCTCATCTCCAACCCAACCCAATGTAAAATAATCATGCCTGGCCCGGATTATGTGTTGGACTGGTATAGATTTATATCAGAATTCTATAAGGGATAATCTAAAATGATGCAGTAAAGAATGAAAAACGCAAACAAAGCACACTATCGAGCACAACAATTTACATGGTTCGGCATGATTCTTTAATTCCACATGAGATGAGATCTGCTTTACTATCAATGGAGAATAGGGTTATAGCACTTGTTTTCACATCTCTCTTAAATTACTTAGAGAGAGAATCTTCACTACAAATATATAATGAAACACTATACAGGTGGACAATGGAAGAGTGTTTATGTGTTTGTGTGGATATATGGGGTCGTTAATTTGAACGGTCAAGGTAGTTAAAAGAATTGGGCATTATGGGTGGAAGTAGAAATGAGCTCGGTTATTGCCACGCATCACTTTTGGCAAATTAGAGGGAACCCATTTAATACTTCATTATTTGGGCCACCATATCAGTATTAGCTGAGACCGATACTGACACGAATATTGATACCAATACTGGTAACAATGGTTGCATGCACTATACACTTCAGTTATGGGTTGTAATATATCAACCCAAACTAGTAAAGAACATAGTAAATTCGCGTATTATATGTGGTTAGCACTAAGATTTCGGGCACCGACTCTCAAGTTCAAAATCCTTGAAGCTCGTTCAGAGTATAAGCTTAAGTTGCATGAGCCTGGGCCGAGAGAGTCGCTAAAGTTGGCCAGGCTAGACCTTCTTCAGAGAGATCTCTGCAGCCCAAACAGACTTAAAACCTTATCAGGCACTGGGCGAAACCTCATTCGATCTGTTTTGGCCCATTTCAGTCCTCTTGTTCAAACTGTGAAGGAAAGCTAAATGTTTTCAGTTACAGGATATCTATCAACATACACATATGTTTGAAACACCGGTGATTAATCACAAAATTCCTTCAAGCTTTCACAACAATTGAGATTTTGATGGTTCAGACCATCCAAAATTCCAAAGTTGAAAGGTTACAAGACTCATTTTCTTTATCCTCTCTGATAAATTAATATACACTATTCTCAAAGGTCTTCTCTTTTCCCTGAAATTTGAGTGGCTATGAGAATTGGGTGAAAAAGCTAAGAAAAGCTTTTTGTGGTTGTAGTCCTCTGAGAAAATTCTCACAAGTTTCTCACTCCCTCTGGCAAGAAAGCATGGACAGAACCACGGTGGGGAGTTGGGAGTTGCGATATATCATGTGGACTCTACCCGTTCGCACTATCCAAACTACCTTGTGCACTTTGCCTCCTTTTTTCTCGCCAGTTCTCTCCCCACATTTTGGCCTCTGCGACTGCTCTTTCTCTATCCAAATCCCTGTTTAACATTCTTGCTGTTTCCCTTGGTGAGTCATCCTTCTCTGATCCCTCGAAGTCCCACTTGCGTCCAGACCCTCCCCCATCATCACTCTTGGTAACTCTTCCACCTCTCTCATCCCTGTCCACCCCACCTCTGTTTCTTCTCTCATCTCCACTACCTCTGTTGTTATGAGCAAGAGGTGCATTGGGGTCATATGTGTGGGATGCCAAGTAGGACAGGGCAGTGACCACATCACCGATGAGCGGGCGGGTAGCAGCCTGTTCTTGGATACACATCGATGCCACAGCAAGTGCCTGGTAAAGCCCACGCATTGGATATCGACCTTGTAATTGAGGATCTACCAGTTTTGATAACTTCCGGCGGTCATTGAACAAGGGGCGTGCCTGCAAGGACATAAACCTGTCAGAGCTTGGTAGCACTAAACTACGGTGGATAATCAAAGGAGTTCTTAAATGTACACAACAGAGAGGTTCAGATTCAGAAAGGGAAGAAGAGATATCACCCCCTCAAAATTTAGGAGCTCAAGCAGTTAAATTTCATCTAGTAAATCCAAATATTTCTGTCTTGAGGTAACGTTCAGTGTAAGTGTTGACCAGGTCTAACAACAAACAAAAGGTACATTCCTTAAACGTGCAAAGGATCAGGGGCATCCATTTAATACACGTATTTAACTCTGCCTATACAAAACAAGTTGCACAAGCATACTTTTGGCAAAGAAGGTTAATCTACAAGGAATGTAGCATCAAAAACATGGTTTTCACAGTGAACGCACTATGCATTACCACAATAGGTGAATATGTCCACAAGGCCAATTGTGCCATGATTTCCACTCACACAAGAAATGTAATTCAAGAAGATAAATAAATCAAATAATTATACGAGTTGTACCACCACAGAAAAAATTGTTATCAATGGATTAATTGAAGAGCATAAAAATCATTGTATCAACAATCAGTTTATATGTTGGGTAAAAGGGATAGGACATTCTGAAGCAAAAGTCACCTTAACGAGTGGAGACTTTTTCCTGGTAAGTACAGTAAAAGCTTCTGTGACCAATGAAGGAAAAAAAAAGAAATTTTAGCTCTAGGAGAGCGACTAGTCATCTTTGGTGGAATATCACTCGGAATGGCACTTAGCAAGTTTTAGCCCATTTTACCACCACATGCTGTACGAGATATAACACTAATATTTGCAGACTCTAACTAAGGATGGCAAAGGAACAGCCAACCACTAAATCAGCTAAAACTTTTCTTCCTTCATAACAAGGAGACTGATCAACTGAGGTTCCAGCTTAGGAGCCAAAATCCAATCCATGTATTTCAGTATTCCTTTTCCCCCAATAGAACAAGGCCAAATTGACAGATATTTAGAGCATCATGTACAATAGATGCAGTGCATACATAGTGGTGGTACCTGCAACACAAAGAGGATGGAACCAACAAACAAACAGGCATGACACACAGGATAGTCTGCCACTAGTCAAGCCAGTCATTGCAACCATCTGATCTATGGACCCTACTCTTAACCACAATTCCCCATTCAATTTCGTTGTTTCCTTTGTAAATATTAAAATCAGACATCAGTTCAAGATCTAACCAGGGAAAAATAGAACCCAAGTTTTGGCAATTCTATAATATTGTTATCAGTGGCTTACCCATGCGATAAGATTCTGTTCTCCATGAGCTCGGGTACTATCAATTGCTTTACGTCCAGTAATCAACTCCAAGAAGACTACCCCAAAACTGTAGACATCAGACTTCACTGTCAGTTGTCCAGTCATGGCATACTCAGGAGCACAATAACCGTAAGTGCCCATGACCCTGGTGGAGACATGTGACTTGTCCCCAACCGGACCAAGCTTTGCAAGCCCAAAATCAGAAAGCTTCGGCTGGAACCCTTCATCCAATAATATATTGGATGATTTGAAGTCCCTGTAGATAACAGGAGGATTTGCTTTGTCATGCAGGTATTCCAAACCTTTAGCTGCACCAGCTGCAATCTTCATTCTCTTGTTCCAGTCAAGTGGTTCTTTATCAGGTGGAAGATCTGCACAAAGACACCATTTGATCACTAACTATTAGACCATAAGAAATTATCATCTTGCCAAGCAAGAAAAGATAGAAACTGACAGATGTAAAATAATAGATAGAATACCTTTCAAACCATGACACGAGAAATAGAACATCTCTTACCAGTTTATGTCAGAAAAAAAAAAAAAGCAACAAACAAAATGAAGGTTCCGGTTTTGCGTAAACGGTCGTCGTGTACAGCGCTTCGGCCCTTTGTTCAGTAGGGAGCAGAAATGGTATTGCACACCCTCCCCTCTCTCCCCCATCCAATGACTGAAGCAATGGTCGTGTATATACACAAACGGATATGCACAAAACCTTTCGCCAACTCTAAGAATAAACATGTAAAACTTAAATTTTCGTATGGAACAAAAAATTAAATGATCAGATACAGAGGCCATTCTACTCAGGAAGTTTTCATTTTTCCAATTCCTAAAGTTATTGAGCGAAGTAGTTGAGAAAATGAATCTGATTTTTCATCCCTATACCCACACACAAAGCGAGGCCACGGTGGTCAAAATTAAGTTTCCCTACCCACACACTGATTTCTCACAAAAGGAGCAAGTCTGAGCTGTCTTAAAAAAAAACCTTGCATCAACAAATTCCAGATTTGATACCCATAAAGTTTAAGATAACTATGTTTACATTTGGTCACCAGAAAGTTTAAGATACCCCAACAAACTCTCAGGTAACCCCCTCTCACTTAACACATAAGAAAGGTAGCCACTATAATATTTTGACTTGGAAATGAAGTATAAATAATGCAGGGATTCTAATTTAAGTATGCCTACAATGGATTAACAATCAATGTAGCATCACAAGTATATAATTTCCGCGGTGTTTCAATGATTATAAGTTTATAACTACTTTGAAACAAAACAAGCAAAGATGAGATAAAAAGGAAAAAAGAAAATTACAAAACTTGAGAAGAATCTATTTTGACATGATGAATATGAGATAACTGCAATTAGATCCAACTAATTCTTCTTCTTCTTCTTCTTCTTCTTCTTCTTCTTCTTCTTCTTCTTCTTCTTCTGTGTGTGTGTGTGTGTGTGGGAGTGACGAACACAACAAACGCGCGCGCGTGCACACACACACACTAGATGTGGAAGGATTATAAGAATTTTTAGGAAAAGAATGAAAACAATAACATGTTTTAAGCCTTTTTATTTCTTAAGCATTTACTACTCATATCATGTTGTGTCAATATGGGCACAACTGAATCTTTTGATATCATTCAATGATAAGAGCGACTACTTGCAAAGAAATATTTGAGTTCCCACTTAAAATAGTATATATTCAGATAGTTAAAATCTTATCCAGAAATAGCCAACCCCAAGTAGTGTGGCTAAGGCTTTTGACATAGCCATGATAATGAGCATTTAATGCCCGCTCCACTTTCTCCCTATTCCAACATCTTTCTAAAGCAATGGTTCTTTTTGCAATCTTTCCAAGGCATTTCCAAGGCTGCATTCCAACGGCTCTTTTTCCAAACCCTATATAAATGTATCTTTTGGCTTGAAGAGTAGAGTTCATGTATAGTGTGCCATGAAGAGCCCCCATTGTGAGCTTGAGGTCCTCTAGTGGTAAGTGAGTCTCACACTTAGGTCGATTGAGTCCCCAAGAGACCCAAAGTTAAGTGCTCATCTTTGACCCTTGTTATCTTGCACTTTTTATCCTTTTCTATCTTATTAGTATTCTCCTTTTTATGAGTTGCATCAACTTGGTATCAGAGAAAATTCTGATTCTTGTGGCAAGCAAGTCTACATAGTCAATAAGCATACTCAACAATGAAAAAAACATGGCCAACAATTGAATCCCCACTCTAGTCACCGTTAAAACTTGAGGACAAGTGTAGAAACGCAACCCTAAAAAGATGCAGAAGATAATGGAAAAACAAGAACAAGCAATGCACACAGATTTACGAGGTTCGGCAAGATTGCCTATGTCCCTAGTGAGATGAGATCCTGCTTCACTATCAATGGAGAATAGGATTACAGTGCTCATCCCTCACACCTCTCAGTATTGCTTGCATTACAGAGGAAGAAACCCCCGCTACAAATATATATCGAAAAAACACTAATCCAGAAAGTACACAATTGCCCTCAAATAAAAAATTTGAGGTGTGAGGTGCTGCACCAGTACTCCCTGAATTAAACTCTGACGGAATACAAGACATCATACACTAACAAATTCTTTCAAAGCAGGGGAAAATGATATCGTCATGATGATGAGCATTTAATGCCCACTCCACTTTCTCACACTCTTCCAACATCTTTCTCAAGCAATGGTTCTCTTTTAAAAACGCATCTTTCCAAGGCATCTCAAATGGCTACATTTCAACAGCTCTTAACAGCTACATTCCAATTGCTATTTTCCAACAGTTATATTTCAACAGCTCTTTTTCCTTTTCCCTATATATATACATCTCATATATATATATATATATATATATATATATATATATCAACAGCTCTTTTTCCTCTTCCCTATATACATAAGTGGTCCTCTCTGACCCTTGTTATCATGTATTTTTCTTCATTTTCTATTTTATTAGTATTTTCCACTATTTTAAGCTGCATCAGCTTTGAGTTGAGCATCTTTCACTCACTCTCAAAACAATACCCCTGCTATTCAGATGTTTTTATTTACCTCCCCTCTATGGCCTCCTCGGAACATTTAAAGGAACTTCTGAAATCCTTATATGAAGATTACAGACTGAATGAAGGAAAAAACAAAAAGGAAAAAACAAAAAGGAAAAAGAAAGAAAAACCAACATGGCACAGGAATATGTCAATAACAATAAAATATGTTGATAAATGATGAAGGAAAGAAACAAAAGAATGCAGGATCTAGACCAGGGGAAAAAGGACAAGCATTTCATAGCCACAGAAATAGAAACATGCTAAACTGTCTCATACTATAAACCTTATCCAGAATTAGCCAACCCCAGGTAGTAAGAATGAGGCTTTGAGTTTTGAGTATCTTCTCACCTTGATCTAAAACAATGTCCCCACTATTAAAGTTCTTATTCACCTTCCCTAATTTTCATCTACCTGAAGAAATTTCCCTGAATCCTCTTCTGAGAATCACAGACTGGAAGAGAAAGAAAAAAAACCAACCTAGCGCAGGAATATGTCCAAGAACCATAAATGTTGATAGATGGTGAACGAAAGAAACAAAATAATGTAGGATTTAAAGGGAAAAGGAAAGATTATTTTCAACTAATTTATTAGTAGTATATTAACAGTTGTGACCATTTAGTTAGTGCTAAGGTATGTTCAGACTGTTCCAACTCCTAGAAACAAAACTACGCTCACACTCAAGCCCATGTAATATTGATTGTGGAAGCCCCAAACCCATCCGTGGTTCCTATAGCCACAGTCCAAGATGTGCTCTATCACACAACTATCTTTATTTTATTTGTGTAAAAGTCCTACAGGTGTATTTAGAACATGTAACCATCTTTTGATTGCCCCTTGTCTAATTCCCAAAAGTTCAAGGGTTATAAAAAAAAAAATGATTTCAAAATAATTTGAATGTGACTTGCATGTCATTCTCAAGAGTTGCCATTGTCCCACACACTTTTCGAGTACACATGTGAAATAACAGGATTTTACCCTCACTGAAATAAAAGGTATGCTATACCAAGAGGGCATGAAAATAAGGTTACAAATTATTTGACCCCTTAAGGGGTGTCAATAAGAAAATCCCTTCTTTATAATACAACAAAACGTATAAAAAACTAAATATCAGTCAGATATATTAACTAATAACATTTTTATCCCTTGATGTTATTAGTCATTAAAGGACCGGTGATAGGAGGAACAAAGAGGCCAGTTTGCAAAATAAATCACTAGGCAAACAAGATGTTTAAGACTCAAATGGTAGAACCTTGATTACAGTTGAATCCAAGATTTTATAGTCTATATAATGTCTATGCACAACAACTTGTATTTGAGAATATCAAATTATAAAAAGATCCAAACCAAATCTACAATCCAATTATAGTTTATTTCAATAAGAATTTTACAGTGAAGACAAATATAGCAAAAGAAATACACTCCATCCCCCCCCCCCCAAAAAAAAAAAAAAAA
>NC_056568.1:10322478-10388701 GCF_013358625.1 Macadamia integrifolia | reverse complement strand
AAAAAAAAAAAACTCACCAAGACAAGAAACATAGAAAGGAGAGGAGAAAAGATGATCACTACATCTTTAAGAAGTTCAAGGAATAAAAAAACAAAACAGACTTAACATAAAATATAGCCAAGAATCACACTCAAACACACCAAGACAGATAGAAGAATGAAAAAAAAATATATATATGATTAACACTGCCTCAAGAAGTAAAAAAATAAAATAAAATAAAATGGCATCCTTGATGTCATGCATTGAATACTTTTGCAGTCTTGAATAGTTGCAAAAATGAGATATGTATTTCTCTAACAATAATTAAACTCTAAGATGTCCTGAAGAACTTTATGAGCAACTAGTGTTTTAGCTTATATCATTCTACAAGCCAACCCTGAATTTTATGTAATAGAAGCAAGGACAACAAATTCATACTTCCCCCCCCCCCCAACCAAAAAAAAAAAATAGATATCCAAATACGCAACAAATAGTCCAAATTTGTTGCTTGGATGAATAAATAAACATGGAAATGGAGACTAGCAATTTTACCATGGAGATGATCTTCCAATGAACCCAATGGCATGAACTCATAGACAAGAAGCCTCTGTTCCCCATCGGCACAGTAACCTATTAAATTGACCAAGTTAGGATGGTGTAGAAGGCTAAGCATGAGAACCTCAACCAGAAATTCTCTGTTCCCCTGAAGACCATTTCTGTCCAGCTGTTTCACAGCCACAACCTGCGAACAACAAGCACTGTGTTCATCAATCTAAATTCAAAAACTGGGATGATTCATAACTACATCCAGGCATCTTCAAGCCATTCAGGATCAAGAAATGAGATGCAGCAGAAATTGTTGAAAGTTTGCACACAGAGATTGGAACTGCAATACTTGTCAGTTTTTTTTCCTGGTTAAAAATCACAGAAGTAATAAATTACAAGCTTACAGCAATAAGCAGGAACTGCAGTACCAAACAAGTGGTGTTTAATTCTACCTGACCCGTGCTCTCAAGGAGCCCTTTGTAAACTCTCCCAAATCCTCCCTCCCCTAAGAGGGACTCTGGCCTGAAGTTCTTTGTCGCAGCTGCCAGCTCCCGAAAGGTGAATGTATGAGCAGCAATATGAACATCAGGTAGTACATCCCTTGAACCTGATGATTCCCTTCTTAACTCTGTATTGTTTCTTGATTTGAGTCGGTCCGCTCCTGCAAAATTCACGACAAACAAGCACACATCCATGTCAGGAAGGATGCCAAATATATGTGATGCAAGGTTAGGTGTTGAGAGCGTAAATTAAATTCCCAACCCAATATAGCAATTTCACCCATTCAAGATTGAATTTTCAGAAAGAAAAATGTATATTGAATTCACATTATGGAAATAGAAATCTACGAGGAAATGAAAACGACTCCGCCGTGGAAATAGTTAGTCAAAAAGAAATCGATCTCAATTAAGCTACAGTGTTAAGCAAATGAACTAAATAAGAATACCTGTTCCTACAGTAAAGTCGATCAACAAAACTATCAAGCTTCCAAGTTCAAAGAGTGGAACGAAGAACCAGACAGACTGAATTGAACCCCAAATAGCATTGATAATTTTTAAAAGCAAATGAATGATTCTTCATAAGTTTGATGGGTTTCAGTTAAATTTGAAGGAATCAAAAACTTAAAACTTCCAACCGAAACAAGCAACGAAAATTCCAGCGAAGACAATCTCGATGGATAACTAAAGGGGGGAAAGGAGGGGGGGGGGTTCTAATTCAATCAGAAAGATAAAAAGAAAATCTCAGATCGGATCAACTAATCGGAATTAAAATCTCACCAGAAGCCAATCGAGAAACATTCGAATTCACTGTAGTCTGGGCTTCCTGTTTATCATCGCCCCCCTTTCTCAGATTCAGCTCCTCCTCCTCCTTGGAACCGAAGCACGAGAAACAACCCATTCTCTTATTTCTCTACCAAGCAAGTAAAACACCACAGTTATTTCGAAATTCGAACCAATCCTTTCAATCCCTCATGTTCAGCATGGATGGAACAATGAAGATATCAAATCAAAATCTGGTCTGGGTTCCTCCCCATTTGAAGATCACAAATCAATCAAGTCAAATTTCAAGAATTACAAATAAAACAATAAGAAATAGCACTTGGGTATCGGCTCCTTGAGAGAGATGCTCAGCACAACAGAACCCGCTAAGATTTTGGCCTCATCTAGTCATCATGTACTTCTTCTTCTCTGCTTCCTTCCTTGTGGGTCACTGTGTGTGGTTTATATATATATATATATATATATAAATTGCAGAAAGACGTATCTATCAATCAGAAATACATGCCTCCAATACAATCTCTCTCCTTTATTTATTTAACATATAAATTTTCTTTCCAAAAAAAAAACATATAAATTTTATAATTATTTAATAGATTAATGGGACAAATGTAAAACGCGGCACAGTATATACAGAACCTGCTCCTCCTGGTAAGTCAGTGTCAAACCATTCACCAGTGAAGCGTGTCAGCTGCCGATCAAGCTAGAATTATTCTGGAAGATTTTTTTCTAGTTTGATATTTTTATCTTTTTCTTTTTCTTTTTCTTTTCTTTGCGTTGTTTCAACTCAATCTGACCTGAATCCAGTGAATCCTTAAGGGGAAGGAAGTGACAAATAATTCTGTTTGTGGGAAAAGTGGAGAAAATTCGACATTTCGCCCTTTACAATTAGACCAATTAGACCTTCTTAGTTGTGAGTTGTATGAACGAAGAAGTGGAGGATGTAGATCTGTAGGCTTGTGAGTGGTAAAAGACTAGAAGAACATGATTTGAGAGATGAGGATGAACTGGTTTTGTAATTAATGGGATGTGACTGTGTATGAAGATAAGATAGCATATCAACAGTATTCATACCAAAAAAATATATATATATATATATTAACTGTATAAAATAAGTTAATGTCACTCTTTAAATGACAACTCTGTGTGTATTTTAGAATTTGAAGTTTCTTTTCAATTGGGTCTCGTGTATTATTTTCAACATTTTTTAAGATAATAATATGAAAAGAATTCCTAAAAATACTTTAAAAGTGGTTTATCATTATGTGATTATCAGAAATTATCATTATTTTACATGTTTTTTTAAGTACACATGAAATCATAATATTTGTACTTATTCGAACTAAATTAGGTTTTATATTAAAAGAGTAAAAATAAATAAAGTTACAAATTGTTTGACCAAAATTAAAAACTATGAGTATGTTAACACATCTCGACCAAGGATATAACATTTAGATATCATAGCAATAAAGTAGATACAAATATCATATATCGATACAATATTGATAGCATACGACGGTATTGTGGGAAGGTAAAAAGGTCAAAATATCAATGCTATCCTTTTTTTTGGGGGGCGGGGGGGGTGGTTGGGAAGGTTAAATGGTCCAATCCAACCCATGTAGAGTATGGTGTTTTTAGCTTATACTAAAACCAAGGCTAATTCAACCACTGATACCCTATACTAAAACCTTGGGTAAGTTACATGTAGAGTATGGTGTTTTTAGCCTTGAGGTTTAAATGTGCATTTTTTTTTTTTATCAATAGCAACACATGGCAAGTGTCTCAATACTATATTTCCATAACCAGATTTCCCTTCTTGAACTACTATTTTTGCGGAAGAGACCTACACATCGTTTCATGTATTGGCATCTTTTATGTTAAGCCAATAGATGCATAGAAAGCAGTGTCTCAAAATTCATATAGAAGAGCCCACATGATCAAAGAGGAGGGAAACCATAAGAGATCGTATATTATCGAGAAATATGTACATAATTTTCCCTACCTTTTTCTTGTTTCAGTAGGGGGGGGGAATCTTACCATTATTTCCTCCTTCAATCGCTTCTTTTTTTTTTTTTTTTAATGGTGGAGCAAGCAATTGAAAATTATAACAGTTTGTTTAATGAGAAAAGATTCACAAGTTTGTGTTAATATAAGGTTTTTCAAAATTCACAGAGTCAATATAAAACTGCGTTTGTTGCCATGGAATCTAGTAAAAATGAGAAAAAATAATAATTTTTTAAAAATTTATTTAAATAAATAAAAACACTTTCAAAAGGCTTTCCTAATAATAACTGTATTTACCACACATATCTCTAATTTGTCACAGACCTCCTACAAATCTTATCATCACAATTCTTTTAACACTTAGATTTTAACACCTAGTCAACTATTTTTATTCCCCTCATTTACCTTGAATAATAAGAGAGAGTGGCAAAAGCATTTTTACTAAAATTATAATGCATACAGAATGCAACTTAAATTTGCTAGTGATACCAATATAGTTCTTAACTATAATATGAGAATTTTTTTTATTAAATATAATTTTATTGACAAAGATAATACAAGGCTCACTAAAATATGTGAAATTTATGTACTATATAGTGGGGCATTATCATTTATATTAAGTGTCGCGGGAGGGTACCTTTTAATCTTCATGGTACTATATGTCCCTTCACATGGACATATATATTTTTTTTTCTCCTCGAAAAATGAACATTAAAGTCGCTATGAAGGGATGTATGGCACCTAGACAGCTCAAAGAACCCTTGCCTTAAAATATTAGACTATACGATTTCATGAAAAAAATGTAATTGGAACCACAAGAGAGAAGGATTGTCTGTCAAGTAGTAGGTTTGAAATCTCATTGATAGCCAATATTTGATATAACAAAACCATTTTAGACCACAAATTGAAACGAAAATCCCCTTTTTCTAAGATTTTTCTACCCAAATCGTTGAATCATTAGGTTCAAGCTCAAGTTAACCTATTAAAAAAAAAAAAGTATAAACCTTTGTTAGAAATTTTTAAAAGAACTAATCAAATAAAAAGTACTATGATTCAACTATAAGATTTTATACTGATATTTCTAAAATGAAGGATATAAAATGATCTTGACTTACTTGATAGTGGACTATTAATTATTCTCTTAATTGATGGTATTACTTTCTCGTTATTAATAAAGAAACTCTTTTTAATTGAGTATTGTACCACCGTCTAATGGTTTGATAACTCACTTTGAATTAATCAACATTGTCCAGATATTTGTGTTTGTTATGTATGAGATTAGGAAAAGACAAATAAGAGAAATACAAAATAAATTTTATAATGCAAATTGTTTTTTCTAGTCGACAGAGCGATGATAAGACATCGTAGTTTAGATTTCAAATCACTATTTTTCTTTTGTCCTAAAAAAATGAACATTGAAATCACTATGAAGGGATATAGGGTACCTAGGTAGCTCAAAGAACCCTTGCCTTAAAATATTAGACTATGCAATTTTTGGAAAAAAAAACGTGACTGAAACCACAATAGAGAACTGCCCATCAAATATAGTAGATTTGAAATCTCATTGATAGCTAATATTTGATATAACAAAACCATTTTAGACCATAAATTGAAATGAAAATCCCATTTTTCCGAGATTGTCTACCTAAATGGTTGAAGCTCAAGTTAGACTGTTAAAAAAAAAAAAAATTATAAACATATAAACAACTTTTGAAATTTTTAAAAGAATGAACCGTAAGATTTTATATGGAAATTTCAAAAATGAAGGATATAAAATGATCTTGACTTACTTGATAGTGGATTATTAATTAGTCTCTTGATTGATGGTATTACTTTCTCATTATTAATAAAGAAATTCCTTTTTAATTGAGTACTGTACCACCATCATATGGTTTAATAACTTTCTTTGAACTAATTAACATTGTTCAAATATTTGTATTTGTCATGTACGAGATTGGGAAAAGACAAATGAGAGAAATACAAAATAAATTTTATAAAGCAAAATTTTTTTCTAGTTGACAAAAGGGTGATAAGACATCGTAGGCTGGATTCATCCTCTGACTTGAAAGTATTGTTCTTTCCCTTTTTTGGACGAAGTTCTTGAAAGACGTATCCCCTAAATCCTAATCTTGTATTGGTAAACGATTCCTATTAAGGACAAAGTTGTCCTTTTATTTATATCATTATACATTGTAAATAATAAGAGATAACCAATTAAGAAATAATTATAAATTAATGGGTCCCTCCCCAATTTATGCGTTGGGGCTCATTATCTCTCCCAAGATCTCTCGTCAATCAAACGCAACCATAGGCTATATACCATCCCATGTGAACGAAGAAAGAAAGCACCATTTTTAATAGTTGCAACTTGCATGAAAAAGTGGAGGTATTTTCAGTTATTTATCCACCTTATGAGTCTAATGGACAAGATAAAATATTAAAGTTAAATAATTTAAATCTGATGCATGGATCAAGGCATTGAATCTATTGATATCGTATCCACTGATATGTATAGGTATACTATTGCTGAAGAGCGAAAACCAATGGGTGGTTTTGGCCAATCATGGTATTTTTTTTTTTTTTTTAATTCTACCCAGACTTGGATTGAGATGATCCGATTCCAAGCCAATACGTTTTGATACCAATACATAAAACCTTTATCCAATTTGGTCTAGGGGAAATGGAAAACATGGTTCACATAAGTGGAATTAATTTTATTGATTCTGATTTTGAATCTAATTTTTTTTTTTTCAGTAAAAGGATCTTCTTAGTGAGCACACCTAAGTTTGCCATGTAATGACCCATGCCTCCCTAACAGTTGTATATGCCCAAACACATGGAAGGGTGGAATCAAGTTATGAAAAGAAATTCATATCTCGGCTCTATTTTCTTTTATTGTGTGTTTAGATATGCGCAATACTGTGGATTTGAAATCTATTAAATGAAGAGAGAGAAAATAGATTTAAAATCCACCAACAAAAAGTATGCAAGAATACTCTTGTCCGTGAAACTGATTTGTTCTCTTGTTTTTCTTGAGAGCAGATCAGGTTCGTGTAAGAGAATGTACAAGAACGACACTGGTTCATGAATTTATAATCAATTTTCTCTCTATTCATTTAATAGATTTTAAATCTACGAATCAAAAGCGTAGAAGAATATCCTCGTATGTGAACTCTGTTCACGTTTCTCCTCTCATATTATTATAACCATCGATTTTTCAAAAAATCTCTGCAGCTTGGCCTCCTTGGGTCATACATTCCCGCTATTGACAGCTTGCGGCCGACAACATTCCGACGAACGCACATGCAGACGCAGCCATTGCTGCTGCAGTCATGCTCCCCCACCCCCCCCCGTAAAAAAAAAAAAAAAAAACCCAAACCCTCTCTGGACCGTTTAGTATCTGGTCCAGTGGTCATCCACCAATTTAGGAGAGAGCATAGCGCATTCAGTCAAATTTTAGATTTGAAAGTGGAGAGCTAATGGAGGGAACTTCTTTGTCGCTTTCTTCTTCTGCAATCTTACTCTAATGGGCTGGAGGTTGATGGAGGCCCAAATTCCCAATCCAAGCCGTGTAGCACTGTAGCCGTGTGGGCGGGAAAATCGGATCCGGAATTACTGTGAAGGAGTGCTGGACTCGGACCTTTTGGTCCGTCTAATGGATCAAACGCGTCGTGATACGTTCCCACCACTCCCATCCCATTTCACACTTGATAAGGCCCAAATCTTTGACTCTCAAGCTTCCATCCGAATATTCCATTCAAATTTCCAAATCCAATCCATTGTTTATTTCTTATGCAACTTGGCCTCCAACGCGTGATTTAGGTTTAGGTTTGCTGGTAACAGCTTTTCTGATTTTCTACTGCTGATTCGGATCAGAATTGGACATGCCCGATCCCGATTCCATCGAATCTGGAACAGCTGATCCATGCTGGGTTTTTTAGAGTTCAGGTAAATTTCGATCAAAATCGGCTGGATCCGATCCGAATCTCTATCCCGAGAAATCTAGCGTTGAGACTTGTCTTGTCACACAGATATTGATAACAAAATCGGAGATGAAATTGATGGATGTCACCAGCATTAGCTTATTTCCACGCTTCACACCTAATTTCCTCCAACGTTCGAAAACAGCCAATGTGGACTGCCAAGTTCCATGGGACCTACTGAGAAACCTAAAAACCCAGGATTAAGGTGGAGCCCGGGGACCATTTCAAGATATCATTCCAATATCAATCTAGATCGATGGGACTACATGAGACAGATCTATTATTAAAAGAAAAAAAATTACTCTTAGATCACCATGTGTGACGGGATTGGAATGGATAGAATGAGGATCGATCATTGATTTAGTTATCGATATTGATATCGGTATTGGTAGAAATCAATTTGGATCACATATCGATCATTTTGCCCTTTGTTTTCAGAAAAAGATAAATTTTTATTTTTACTATTTACCCCAAAAAACGATACAGGTAACCAATCCAGATTGATCAGGGATCGAGGATCGATCTCAATTGATACTGATACAGTCGATACGATATCAATACTTTTTTTTGTATTTTTTTAAAATCCTGAATATTATATGAGCCCCAAGGAAGCCCCTAAGATATTATTAATAAAATAGAAAAGAAATACAAGGGGGGGACATAACCTGCCTTACCCCAACCCTACAAACAGAAGCACTCGCACTTTCAAAGAACAACCAAAAGACCCAATGAAAACAAAAAATTACATTTTAAATATCGGCCACCCAGCTTTATCTTCCCTAATGATCTAGCTAAAACCTTTTGGAAGAGTTTGGTCACCAAGAAAAATTGAATCTGTAGTTGAAACACATGCCAAGTTCGCCAACTAATCAACTAATCTATTACTCTCTCGAAAAAAAAAAGAGATTCAAGTGCGCCAACCAATCATTCGATACCAATACTTGAAACCATGGGATCGATCAAAGCCCAAACTGATCTGATCCAAGTTTCAGAACCATAATTCAAACCAGATCCAAGTTTCAGAACCATAATTCAAACCAGGTATAGCTGATCTAAGAAAACCAGAACAAATAGCGAACTAGATAACCACTTAGGCTGCGTTTGGTAACCATTCATTTCCAGAAACGAAAATTTCTTGTCAAAATTTGAATTTTCAATTTTTGTGTCTAAATACTGTTTAAGAAAAAAAAAAGTATTTGATAAACCTATTTCAAGAACGATTACTCTAGTTGTTTCATTTTTTTGTATTTGGAACGAAACCAAAATGACGAAACCTTGTTCCATCATTTTGTGTATGTAGCATTTTTTATTTTTTTTTCTTATCGTTCCAAAAAAACTGAAAACACCAAATTAACACAAAACACTTTATTCTATATTTTTTATTCCCATAGAACGTAAAGGATGACTACCACACGAAGCCTTAATATTTTGTTCAGCATCATTTTTTTTTTTTTTTATTTTTTGGGGGGGGAGGGGGTGGTGGGGGTGGTGGTGAGTGGGTGGGGGGTGTGGATTTCACAATTTTGGGGGCATAAACAGTCAAATAAAGAAAGAAGTATTTCACCAAATAAGGAGACAGAAATATGAGATGCTCACCTTCATAGCCACAGAGCCGCACAACAACAACAACAAAGATTTAATCAAGAACAATGTGTAGTTTAACATGTATGGAACACGGGGGCAGTTTTCACATTATCTTTCTTCGACTTACAGAAAGACTGAAGATGGCTATCATTGACTTTGCCAAAATCCATGAGTTCAATTCCATAAACCTCCATCCTACGAACATCTCGTGGAATGGGAGATTGCCAAGTTCCATCCCACCAAGCAGGTGGAAGAAGTGGAGTGAAAGCACATTGATTGGACTGCTTACGGCAACTCAGTGGACCTGCAAATCTGTTCCATACATGTCCCCAACCAATTTGGTTCCGCAAGCCTTCTGACAACAAATTACTTTGGAAACTACTGAAGAATGAAAAACTTGAGACAGTAGAATTTTCACCTGAAAAAAGAATGGTAGGAAAACTGATTGGTAAAGTTCAGACATCCTTAAGCGCAGATAAAAGACTGGGGGTAAACGTACCAAGTCTATGTGCTGCTGCCAATGCCGCAATAAGCTGGGCATAGGTGGTTCCAACACGCCTATGGGCCCCGGAAATGACAGCATGTTTTGCACGCGATGCAAGGAAGAAGTCCACGAATGCGACCCACCTTGGGGCTGGGCCCCAGTCCTTAACTCTAAAATCCAACTGGTGTCCTTTACTTGTTGACACACCAGATATATTTCCCTTGAATAACTGATGATCAAAATGAAGAACCTGAAAAGAATATGAATATTACACAATGACTGACTGAACATAAGCAGCCATCCAATCATGATGTCTTAGGACTCGGCAGTACAACTCACGTATGCCACCATCTCCATAGAGTCATAGACAGACAAAGTAGCAGATGAATTGTTAAACCATGTCACTTACCTCTGCAAATTTCTGCAGGTCTGGTGTAATATCTTTGATAAGAGAAGGTGTATCGGAAACCAAAACCACTCGAGGTCTTGCCACCTGTGACGGATAACTACTGAGGGCCTTTTTTATGCATTTGAATGCAGCTTGTACTGCTCTTACAGACCTGGAACAAGAAAATCAAAATTTTGCTGATAAAAGCCAAATCTACATCTGCCAGTTATGGAGATATTAGCTGATACAATTAACTACAAGTGGGAGCTTTAGTGATGATCCATGTTTCACTTCAAGAATTTACAATTCTTCCCTCATTACAACTTCATTCATCTAGCATCTTGACCTGTAACACATATTTGTTCAATGAAACTTAACTAGAAGTTGCACTACCTGTTTGTAAGCATTCGCATATGCAATACTATATCTGGATCCCCGCCACCATTGAGAACCCACTTCACAGCTTCTTCAACATCTCTTGAAGGATATATTATAATTTTAATCAGCTCCCCAAACACGTTTGGCGTAGAATGAAGATATTCAGGCTGCCCAAATATTTCGGAAGCTGCAATCCTCATCTCAGGGTGTATGTTTTTCAAGAAAAACTGAGCAGCCACTGCATTAGTTGTACCTTGGAACCTGTCAACGTAAAGAATTAAAAATTAAGCTGATGCAACCTAACTTAACGAATTCCACCTGACCGTCCACTATGTTCTCATTACCATATGATGGGTTGTTTCCATTTTCTCCAATTGCTACATAGAACATTTGTTTCAGCAGGCTTCTCGAAATCATCAGTTCTCATAATCAAATGCCTTCCGTACTTGCCCAGGCAATCATTCTGTCTCCATAGATGCTTCACTTCTTTCAAAGTAAATGCAGTGTTGGTATAAGAAATGTAATCACCAAATGGATATTGACCCCTGCAAATAAGTGCCAATATTCAGAAGGAATTAAATAGTGTTCAAAGAACATCAGTCGATAAATACCCACATATGACCAAAATTTTATTTTGTTAGTCACTATTTTATAAGACAAAATGACAAAGGACTAGCCAAAAAATGGAAATATGCTAAAGAAGCTCGAGTTATGTGACATGTTGAGGAATCATTAGTGTAAACAAAACAGAAGGCAGGCAATTCCAAACTCCACATAATAATCTGAAAATCAAAAGAACATGTCTTCCACCAAGATAGATAAAGAAAACACATATCGCAGGAAGCAGCAAAATGCCACAAAGCTTTTAATTTCCTTCTTTATTATTCAAATTCAAAATCAAAACCATAAATAGATGTAAAACACAAAGGCTTTGAGGGAGAACCAATATGCCTGGTTTGCCCGATGATCAGGGACCGGTTTAACATAATACTCAGTGCTCCAGCAGTTAATATCTTGTACATTTCATTGCCAAAACCTGCTTCCGATGCTTTCCCTAGAACAAAACCTTGTCTGCAGAACTGCTCTGGAGGTAGTCCTCGGATTCTAGAAGCTCCTGAGACGTGAATTAAACATGTAAACATCTGACTCAACCTGTTGGTCAGGACTCATGGCTTTTCCATTGAAAAATATGATATTCTGCATAACTATTCACAGGAATATTGAGTGTGACGTTAATTAACAGTAGAAGAGTTCCAGGGTTTTATTTGTACATAAAGAAGATAACTTCCAACCAAATTTGAGCATACAGGTAGAAAAATAAAAAAATTAGCATAGCACCCACAATCAACAATGAATTAAATAATAGACAATGGGGAGTTTGAAATGGATGAAATAATGTAAGAACTTTGAGCTGAAACTACAGATTGAACAACTCCAGCAATGCTTACACCAACAGCTCGAGTATCAGAAAAAGATGGAGGGTTCACATCAGGTTGCCAGAGCATTAACAACTCAAGCACTGAAAGTGAATCTGGATAAATTGTTGTTTCAATCTAATACTAGGCATTCCAGGAAGCAATGTGCTGCACCATCAATGAAATGCAGCGAGAATTTGGCAAGTTGACAGCCAACATAGCAAGAACCAAAGAAATGGCGTAAAAGAGATGCAAAGGAATTAAAACAATCTCAGTCACCGAAATATTACGAGAGAAATAAGCAGAGGTAGGATAAGAAGAGAAAATGACTGCATAACCAGAGTTGTACATCTGATCAAAACAAGCCAGTATAGTACTTTTCTTGCTATAAGCCAGTAGAACATCTAAACTGCTTTACATTGAAACCGTGTAACATAAGAAACATTGGGACAACTTTTACACGTACTTAAAGTGGGCCCAAAAGAATAATTATAACAAGCAAATTTTAGATCTCAAAGCACCAGCACACAGCACATCAACTAATAAAACGACTAAGAGCTATGATGGTTTTTTCTTTTCTCTTCTTCTTCTTCTTCTCCTTTTTTTTTTACGAGAATTGGAAATAAGACAAAAAGCTGTTTAAATTGTCCCCAAGAAACGAGATGCTGCATCCATCCTTGGTTGTCGAGAGAGGCAGGCAAGGGTATTCTATAACATAGCCAATTTAATTAAAAGAAGCTAGGTGAGAAGTAAAATCCGCTTGAAAGGCTTGAAAATAGGAACCCTGATGATTAAGATGATGGTGCTGGCAGAGAAAACAAAGAGAAGCATCAATACACTAAATCTACACAAGAAAATGTCATCAAAAGGCATGAGTCATGTGCCCATATGAGGTGCCATTAATGAAGTGATACGCTTTTGCAACTAGGTCTATGCGCAAACCTTGTAGAAAAAAATTACAAAGGCATGAGGCATGCACTTGGTTCATACAACTTTATGAATCATTAATATAAGCATCCCCACACTAGCCATAGGGTATATTGAAGCCTATAATTGCATTTTCTTTTTCAATTTTATTTTGAATTTGGTTATATATGCTTAATATTCCTAATTTTCTCCTCCCAGCGATACATATTCTCCTCATATTTTTCTTAGCGATCTAGACTCCATAGTATTTTGTGATACTAAAAAAACAAGGAAACCAATACTAACAGCAAGGGAAAGAAACAGAAGAAGAAAAAGAATGGAGGAAGAGAGAAGAACCATCACTGGTTAGAGAGAGAATCCATGTGACAGTCCTCTCCCCCCAAGTTGCTTTATAGGTAATATCCAAACCCAATTAAAATAGGAATAGAAGTTCCCTAATAGAGATAGAGAAGAAATAGAAGACTAACTGACCAACCAGGTAATTCTTAAACCAAGGTACCTTTTTGGTAAACCTATTAACAACCCCAATCCTCCAGTGACTAGGTTTAAAAGGTTTCTGAAACCTTTCCTCAGTCATATTGTTATGTTTAAGAGGCCTCTATGCACTTGAAAGATTATCTCACTCCATTATATTACAAGATCTACATCAACTACGCTTCAGTAGATGCAGACATGAAACCCCAAAAGGCATTTGCTCATCATTGCTACTAATCTTTTTGGGAGCATCTTGTCATCTAAGATGGGAGATTGTCAATTCAAAGGTCTGCGAACCAAATATATTTATCAATTGATATTAGTTTTTGAAAATATTCAGTCCTCACTCTATGTTCCCCTTTTCATGTGTGTGTGTGGGGGGGGGGAGGGGGGGACAAGGGAGAACTCCTCCTCCATGTAAAAAATTAGACTTATATAGTTGAGTTGAGCCATAACAAGATTAGTAACTTGAGTATCAAATGTAAACACATATTTAAAGTGTATTTAAGTTTATCACAGCCATGCCAAATAGACTATAGGAATGACATTTTGTAAAACTCCCATTACAACATAGGTTCATTCTGTACCTAAGATGTTTAAATCATTAGTAAATGCCAAAGTTTTAAGAAAAAAAAAGCTGTTATCAAGGATAAGTTCTAAAAATGATAAAGAACGCAGGCTTAACCGATGCGTACATTAACAGTAGGATCCATAAAGCAATGAAATGATTCCTTCATAAATTCCCAACTTAAGAATTCACTACTATAAATCCTCTATCCCAAAGAAGAAGAACTCAAAAAGAAATAATAGCTAATGAATGCAGTGAGCAAATCCCATTGTTCAATAAGTGAACATGTCGAATGATGTGAATAAGGGAATAATACTCAACAGTCGCCAAATCACAAATTGGAAATAGTGAGCATGCGGATCCAGTTAAGTTACTAAGAAAAAATAAATCAAAATGCAGAAAGGAGTGGGGAAGAGGAAGGTTCAACCATTACCAAAGGAATCAAGCCATACCTTGCAATGCAAAGTGATTCCGAATGATCCTTCTTAACCTGAGACTTGCCTCCACAAACCCTTGGGAGAAAACCTCACCCATCTTCTCGACCGTTGCGCAAGATGATGATCCATTATCGCTTGGATCACTTAATTCCATTCCCTGCACTTGTTCGAGCTCGCTCTTATCTTCTCCGTCGTTAGCTGCAAAACTAAGTGTGGCCGGAGGATCGAGGGACTTGAAAGCGAGCATTAAGAGGCCAAAACCAGTGAATAGAGCGCATGTAATAAGAAATGCCTTGGCAGGAAGACGCCTTCTTCGAGATGTCAAATACCTCATCTCTTAGATCCTTTTTTTCTCTTCCTAACAATGAATAAGCTCACTTTGAAAGATCGAAAGTACAGATTCGAGATACGTACTCAGTGATTGCCGTCAAAGCTGGTTTTGGTTGGATTACTCAATCTCAGATGAACGATTTCAGGTTTTAGTGATGAACAGATTCCCAGGAAATGAAACGTCAACTCGCCCTGCCCCTCAAGTGGCCTCAGAATCTCAGACCAACGTGAAACCCAGCAACTCCAGTACCCATCCGCTCTCAGATTGCTTTTTGCCTTTTTCTCAAGTGCAAAGGAGTTAATGGTCATTTTCCCTGACTTATAAATACATTTCCTGGTTTATTTGTGCAAAAAGTGTAGCGAGGATTTAAATCATGGTATCGGTCAATTCCGAGACCGGCACTCATAGCAATACTGATATGTATCGGTCGTATCACTATAAAGTCGGGGTCGAACTCAAATCTCAGTTGCTAATTCAAAGACCACACTAGACCTAGAAAGACCCACTTAGGGTCAAGAGACTCAAGACAACGAGTACACGAGACTGACGAGAGGCGACTAGACTACACTTAAAGAAGAGTTATCACTTTCCTCCTTGAACTTTGGAAAAATATTAAGTTTTTCACGATTTTTTAATTAATTTACTCTCCTTCCTTAAAATTAGATTTTTCTGTTAAGTGAGTGACTTTTTTCATAATCCCTTAAATTCCCCCATCAGTTCACCCTCATCGGAAAGCTCAACTTCTGACCCACTCTATTGAATACCAGCTTCTCCGACTGCACCGTCACCGTGGTCCCACTCGGAGGCTTCATCGGCACTTGATATCCGATTTCGGTTCCCCACGTTCATCACCGTCCTGATGAAGTGTGTCGACATCCTCTTCCGCCTTGGCTCCTGTGGCTTCTGCTCCGCTCCGTCGCCTAACTGCTGGAATACCACCGTCAACCATGGGTAGTTGAGATTGCCCACGTGTCCCGCCCGGCGAGCTCCGCTGCAATCGGCGTTCTTCCTGGTGACGGATTGGATATTCTTCCCAGAGTAGTTGGAGTTGCAGAGGAAAAACAATTCATGAATACATCAACGAATTCCCATGGCTAAATAATATATCAGATATCTTGAACCCATTTACAAAGGGAATGATTGTTCAAACTGGAGGTTCAGCTGTTCAGTGCAGACTAAACATTAAAACCTAGCACATAATTGGTAAATAGAAATAAAATATGCAACGACTGTTTTGTAAACTCCAAATTATGAGGCCTACATTCAAACTCCTGCCTGAGTTCATATTCAAGGAGTCAAAACCCCATAATCCAAGGCTGCAAAAATACCCATTTTACTTGGTCCATTTAAAAAACAATAGAAAGCACCTGCGAAAGCATAAAACAGAGATGCGACCAGAACGAAAGCCAAAAATAGAAAAATTGCTTTCAACTTGAAATTAAAAGAACCATGGAGAAAAGAGAGAGAGAGAGAGAGAAGAACAACCATCAGAAGCATAATTTTACTATTTTTGGCACAACCAATCTGCAGCACCGGAAATTGATATTCAGGTAAAGAAATGCCAGAAGCTAAACAATCCATTCAGAATCCATGGTTCTACAGGGACAAAGGCATGTAAAAAAAGACTCCTATCAAAATTTCCTTCCCAAAAAAAACAAGCAATATAAACCCAAACCCAGAACCCAGCTCACTGAGACTGAGTGAGGCTTTGGTAGGGTTTCTGTGTTTATTGTATCTCATCGCCCCCGGAAGCCTCGACTGCAGCTGCCGGCAATACGTGGCAGTCCGTCACCAAACCCTCACCATTGAAGACGCCGTTTGCCAATATCATCCCAATCCCGCCAGCCTTCCTCACCACAGCCACTTTGGCAGCTCTGGAGTTGATCCCTCTGTCGCACAACTCGATTTCCCCCTCGCGACATTTGGGTCCAGTGCAACAGTCAAACCGTGATGTACGGTTTCATGTTTGATTCTTCATTTGTGCATTTATGATTTAAGTGAAGATCATGACAGTAAGTTGTTGTACTAGTCTCCTCGATGATTAATTGAAATACGCGTAAACTAGCCTGAACACCTTGATTAATAAAAAAAAAAAATGTTGTTCTTAGGTCTCTAGGTTATGTGTTTTTTATCGATTAAAGGGGTGGGGAATTTCAAGGATTATAAAAAAAAAAAAACTCATTTAACGACAAAATTTAACAGGTACTAACGAGTGGTAGAATCTTTTGATATTGGGAGAGGATAATGAATTAATTAAAAATTCATGGGAGAACTTGATATTTCCTTAAAGTTCAGTAGAGGGAAGTGATAATTCCTTTATATTTTATAACAAATCAGAGATAGCATGGTCGAACTAGCAAGTAACAACCTTCCCTAGACTGATGTTAGAACCCAAATGGCCTATCATTGAGTGGAAACTGGCTCTTTGATTTTAATTGTTAACATAATTTTAGAATCACCTATGCTAGTTCATGATTTAAATTTGCATAGACCAAATAATGTAATATGGTCTATGTTGGGGATAATTTCACATCAATCTACATTTGGGACTTCTCTTCACTTGATAGCTTAAGTTGATGTGCTAAAATAATTCAATAGTGACCAATAAATCATAAACTAAATGCCAAAATCTTTCTACTACCAAAATCAATCTTATTTAACCAATAAAGTCTTGATCCTAATGGTGGTGAGTTGCTATCAAATTTGCTAAGTTGTGCAAAATGTTCTGCATGCCATTAGCACTACGATGAAAATATTACAATTTAGTTGAACTTTATTTTGCGAAAAAATATTGGTAGGTGCTACTGCCATTTTCCCTCCATTGGGTTGGGGTTGAAATATTATTTATGTCAATTCAACGGTTATGGAATTAAACTCCCTATATATTAATACATTATAGTTTAAAAGGAAATCAACACAATATTCAATATGATCATTTCTATGATAATACAATGTAAAAAACTTTGGTTGTAAGTAACAACTGATTGAGGATACAAATTATACCATGTGATACTCTTGTTGTGTATGATTTTATTTTTTTTTAATTTATATTTTATGATGACATTTTCCATTGTCGTAAAAATATTATCCATTTTGGATGTGGATGTTGATCGGCTTATTTATCCATGTTAGGCTTTTTTGCTTGGTCCATCCCTCTTCTCTTCTAACCTTTCATCTCATGATCTCAATAGCTTACTACCTTCCCCATTTTTTTTTTTTTTTTTTAGGGGATCAATTTAATTACTTATCAACTTGATTTAAGTTTTAACGATAAGATTTTAGTAATACAAATTTGAAGTGTTTGTCATTCAAGATCATTTATTCATGATTGACGACCAATATATTCATTAAGTTGTTTTCTTATTTTTATTTTTTGACTAAAGTTTAAGGGCCTATATCAACCATTACATAGTCGGCCCGCATAAGAGTCGACTACAAACCCATTAAGGAGTTAACCGAGGCCAAAGGCCACGTTTTTTGAAAAGTAAGGAAGTTGATGCACTTGAAAGGAGTTGTTTTTTGAATGGATGCTTGTACATCTCATGATGTCTCAATGGAAATCTAAATATCACATTTTTGTACATTGGACATAAAAGAAAATATTCCCTTCCTTATTTATTGACATCGTGCATTTTAGCCGTATAAGAATTATCATATTGAACATTGAAGTTATTCCCCCACTTTAAGGAAATAAATTTAATATTCCTGAAAATAATTTCAAATATGAAAATGCACTTTTTTATTTTGGTAACTCATAAAAATGCATAGTGCGATATGATTTTAGATGTCAGTGACAAATTTTTATATTTTGGTAAAAATTGTAGATATTAGTAGCAAATAATAATGTGAAAATACAAACCAAACTATGAAATACAATGGGTTTTCATATATGACATATTAAATACTTATTTTTTGTTTTTTTTGTTTTTTTTTGTTTCATTTGCCCTCATGGTATACACACATTTTTTATTCGAGTGATGGTACAACTCTAGCATTTCACAACTGTACTCAAAGTGTATGCGAAACAAATATACTTACCAATACTATCATGATGGTAGGTTATTCTTAAATTATACTGAGACCAAGTTTCCATAAACCAATGAGAACTCATTCATCATGAATGCTATGAATGCTTCTAAAGGAGTATCATGAGGTGTTTTGGGAAGACACTAAAGCCCTATAGTGATTTGTAAACTTAATGATGGAGCAATGACAATCGCCACATGATTAAGAAAAACTTTGTCCTTACCTTTAAGTTAAATAACCTTCATAAATAAGATAAAAGCAATCAAAAGAATATCACTTTTTTCTAAAAAAAAAAAAAATGGAAAAATAAAAAAAAAGGGGTGAAGTAACGACATATTTTTCAGAGCCTTGGTTACAAAATAAAAATTTTTGATGAAATGGTTTCAAAAGAATTTCGCATAAGTAATTGCTATTTAATTTTCTGGCATTCTGTCATTAGGCCATTAGGGTAACCGTACGATCGAAAGTCGAAACTAGAAAGCAGCCGCGGGAGGGTATTTTAGTATTTATGGGTGTTATGCTACGTTTGGTTTTGATTGTCTCAAATACATTATAGGCATAGACAATGCATTATAGACGTAGAATGAATTCCAAGACTGATACCAAACAGAGCTTTACTTTCACACGTTCGCCACTGTCTTAGTACTTGAAGCCCGAAGGGTTTAGACG
Organism: Macadamia integrifolia; assembly: GCF_013358625.1. NCBI lineage: Eukaryota > Viridiplantae > Streptophyta > Magnoliopsida > Proteales > Proteaceae > Macadamia > Macadamia integrifolia. The sequence continues at coordinate 10,369,231 of NC_056568.1, read as the reverse complement.
TTTAGTACATGGTACGGCGAGCGAACACGTTAACGGGAAACAGATTCTCTTTCTCCGTCTTAGCTTCTCGCCCGACGAACGGATGGACGATGACGACTGTGGAATCAACCACAACACTCTCCTCTGACTGTCGCCATGTCCCTTAAATAAACACATCATCTCATAAAACAGAAGAAAAAACGAACCTTTTCCCTCCCTCCGTCCCTGAATCTCTGACCACTTACGTTCCGACCAAAACCCCGTCAGAACCCTAATATATCTCATCCATCTCTCAGAAAGACCAGAAGGCACAGATGAAGCATTGAGGACATTATCTCTACTGGTCGTTGATTTTCATATTCTTCGGCAGCATTTTCCTCAAACATGTTAGATTTCTGCTTCCTGATTTAAATTTGAAGTTTTTTTTTTTCTGTTGAATGTCTTCGTGTTTCCCGATAAGGTTCTACTTTCGGTTATTGGTTGTTGATTTTGTTGTCTTTGATGGATAATAATACCGAATTGAGCTGCCTTAGGGTTTAATTTATGTGGAATTCATCAGTAATTGCTAATGTTGTTCTTTTAATTTACCTTCAGTTTCCTGTGGTTTTCATATTTTCCTGCATGTTACTCGATGAAGCTTGTTTGAATTTTTTTTGTTAGTTTTCTTCTATGTATGCAGCGAACACTTGCCAAATGAATATTTTAGTTGTGAAATTCGGTGACTTAACTGCTTCTAAGCTCTCAGCTACTTTTTCCTGTGAAGGAAATTTAGATTGCTTGTTCCTGTTATAGTTTTTTGCGAGCTTTAACGGGCATCTGGTTTGCTACGCTTATAGAGAACGAACATTATACTTCTTGGCCATAGATAGTTATGCTGACTGCGCTTGATTTGGAAAAACAGAAAATTTCAGTGCATCTTATGGTCATTTAGAATTCAGAAAGTTATTGATAATAGTGCATTGAATCCTAGATGGTGACGCTAAGTAGTGAAGTGTGTTCCATTGAGTTGAGACACCTAATTGACCTATGTGTGGCCACACCAAAAGCATTCTTGTGCAGGATTATGCTTTGTTGAGCTATTGGGATGTCTTGAAGAGGTATTTGTTGGATTAATGGGAAGTGTTGGCTCTGGGATTTTCCCCCCTCACGCCCAACATTTTGTTTGACAGGACATGCATAGGGCCTTAGGTTCTTCATCGAGCTAAGAAGTTTAGATGTTCTATTTTATTGTGTGCTGTTCGAGCCTTTTTGTTTTGTATGTTAATTAATGAAGATGTGTGAGGTCTTGATTTGGAGTTTCTTGTTTAGGTTTTTATAAAATTATCTGTGTCTGGGTAATTGTTTTTAAGCTTAATTTATTTGTTAACTTTTTTTTTCTTTGGTAAAATTTATTTGGTAACCTGAATACTTGTTCAGCATAGAGAGAGATGTGTATGATAAGCCTTTTTTCTCATGTCTCATATCATTTTCAATATAGACATGTTTTATTCTGAATTTGGACACATTTTCTGATATTGCTACACAGAAACATTTCGTCTTGGCTACCTGATATGCTGATCTTTCTTATTTTTATATCATAGAACTTGTGACAGCATTGTGTTGATTCTCTACATTGTGAAAAAACCTCTGACAATTTTGATGTTTGACCTTGTGCTTATGTATAGGACCTCTCCTGAAGCATATACACCAAGGAAACCTATTTTTTCGGAGGTAAGATGCAGTGAAGTATGTATAAAACCCCCCTGAAGAAACCTGAGCCAAAATCATAATTGTGAACTTATTGAGTTTAAGCAGAACCCTCGGAATTTTTTAATTCATTCTCTCTCTCACTCACCCACTCTCACACACACACACATTGGATGGATATTTGATTGTTATGAAATGAATTGGAGATGGGTTTGTGGTTTTTGAGTATGTTGGTATCCGTATCTATCCTTTTTTTTTTTTTTAACAAAAAATTTATCACACTATCTTTATCATTTATGTTCTGTGTTGTATTCTGTTGTGATGAATGAAGCTTGACATTTACATAATTTCTTTTCCTCTTATATGATGCACAGAAAGTGGAAACAATGAATGGAACATTCAATGGACAGATTTTGGTGGAAAAGCTTGCGAAGCTTAACAATTCACAGCAGAGTATAGAGAGTATCCTTTTGACTATGTTTTCAGAATAGAACATGATTTTCCGCTTGGTTTTTATTTTTAAATTTTATTCTGGTTGTGGTTGTTGGCTGTACACAGTTTGTCTGAGGGAAGGTAGGTGGTTTTACTGAAACAAACTGGCCTACTTCCTTTGGAGTGTATAATCAGAGGGGACAAAACACCCTGCTTCTTGGTGCTTATTTTTACTTAATTGCTTTGGTGTGTTTGTAATTGCCATGGGAGGAAACAAAAACAAAAGGCTTAACCCTAGATTGACAGTATGAAATTGTTAACGCTATAGAGTTTCTGAAATGTTTTTGGTAAACATATCAAATAGTTGCAATGCTTTTTCAGTGTGCACCTGATTGGAGGTGTCGACTGAAAAAGCAATGCAACTAAATAATGTAGATGCTGATTTGGTTAGCATCACATGTGAAATTGTCTGCTGTTAAACTTTTAATTAGTGCTTCCACTTGGAAACTGCTCTTTAAATTATGAACTGAACTAAATGCAAACTACTTCCTATTGCGTCTTGTAGACTATACAAGAATCAGCTGTATGTATCAAGTGGTCGAGTGATATTAAATCATGTAACTTATTCTGAGACAATGAGTATCCACCTTCTTTATTATATCCAATATTTTTACAGAATAGTGGAAGCTAAATGAGTATAAACTAGTCTCAAATTTTTTATTAACCGATTAATTTATTAAAATCAAGAAAAATGCTGCAGAGAGTCTCCCCAGTTTCCCACCCAAGATGTTGAATCAGGATAACTCTAGAGTTTCTTTGGGTTGGCTTGATTCTCCCCCGAGCCAACACCCACCCCCACCCCCACCCCCACCCCCCCCAAAAAAAAAAAAAAAAAAAGAAGCAAGGGGGTGGGGTGTTTGGGTAAAGTTCAGTGAAGGTCTGGCTGAAAAGTGTTCCATTTTCTTATCAAGCTGGATTTAACGGCTAATGGTATTGATAATGATGGCCTCCATGAATAGAAAATTCCTAATATTTTCTTTCCCGATCGGCAAATGTGCAATTGGGTGGACAAATGGGACATAGTTGTCGAGGCATTTGGAATAATCTAGGCAAAAAGGTGATCCTTGTTTGTGTGTTAGTATGTGTTATTAGCATGATATTTTATTAACTGTTAAGTAGTTATTTGTTCAAGGAAGATAAAGAGGGGTTGGGTTGAGTCCTTAGGGGTGGGTTCCCTGTCATTCTCTATGGTTGTGTGCTTGCATGTAAGGATGTTAGACATGGAGGTAAGGAGAGAGGAAGGGAAGGGCTAGAGGTTCTTTTATGACTGATGATTAAATTTTGAGAATAGCCAAAAAAGAAAGAGGATTACTCCTGCACTTGGGAGGGAGGCTGGTTCTCAATCTTTCATGCTCGTTTGAGCAAAAACCATTGCAAATTTAGACCAGTGGGTGCCATGCTTGAAGCCCTAATCTGTTCGTAATCCTTTCAATTGATTTTGAGCATGGTTTAAAATCTCGCCGAGATCTCAGTAATTTCTGGGTTTTTTTTTTTGCCGAGTCGAGATGTCCTAAGAAATACAAAAAGGACATCATCTCGGTCGATATTTCAGTATCTTGGCTGAAATTTTGGTGTTGTTTCGGCGAGATACCGAATGACACCAAACAAGGCCTATAAATACAACATTTCTTTTGGGGGAGTTGAAATTGACTCCAACTCGTCTATCTCTGTGAAATTTTGGCTCCTTGCATTTTAACACAAAATCACTCTATTGCCCACTAATTAGTCACATCATCACATCTATTGCCTTGAAGATCACTCCAAGTTGAAGATCTACACATTTCAAGCTTTGGAAAGTTAAATCACTTTCCCCAAAACCATTTTTTTTTTTTAAATAGTAACATAAATAGAGTGATTTTGAAATACACTAGGGGGCCTCGTCGCTGATTCGGTGGAGATGGGCGGCGAGATTGTATAAACGTTGATAGTCTATCTACTTCTATTGGCGGAATGAGTTTGAGTAGAGGGGATAGGCAACCTCACAGTGAGGTAGATGGAGTGGGCATTGGCGTGCCCCATCATTTATTGGAGAGAGCACTTGGTCGGAGTATTATGGACCTTATAGTCAATTCACTGGGATAGGGCATACATCTGGTTCATCCATTCCTTGTATTGACTATGGCTCCCAGACCTTGTCACATGGTGGTGGTTTTTGTGGACAACTTATTCTCGTACCTAGCCCAGCCGTACATGTTGCCGGAAGCATCCAGTTGATAGTAGCTCAATGGCGGGTTCTTCTTCTTTATACTATGGTGGTGACACATACTCTCGGATAGGTTAACTTCAGTATGGAGATGACTCAGTTTTTTTGACAGTTGTAGAGGACTATGTTCGGTTCTTCTCTCTGAATATGATGTGGTATGCATTTGTGGTGTAGTTAGAGGAAAATGCATGTCGACTCCATCGTACTGGACGTGGAATCCAGCCAAGCCATCATAGTTCTTTCCAATAGACAATCATTATGATTAGTGTTGTATAACTAATATGTTTGGGACTTGGGATATTGCCATTTGGGACTTTGAGATTTAAGAGTAAGACGTTCAGTCGATGACTTTAGTTGGGACTTGGGAGTTAGGGAGTTGCATAGTATATTACCCTAGTACTCTAAATATTAGTTAATTAATGTTGAGGTATGTTTTGATCATGACTTGGATGCATTATTTAATTTATCTTGTTCTAGCAATAAAACAGGTAAAATCTCCAAAACAGTTCGACAGTTGCTGCCAACAAGGGTGCAACTCTAAAACACTGTCATGTTTTAATATTTTTGCAAATTTAAGTTCTAAGCATGTTTGTCAACCTTAAAACAAGCTACTCACTAAGTTTCAGATCATAATATGGCTGTTTGACCACCGAAACAGTCAACCGAGTCAAAAAAAAAAAAAACCACCAACTCCCCGAGATCTTGCCGAGATTTCAGTGGTTCTGAAACCACCGAAACAAGAAGAGATTTCGAACCTTGCTTTTAAGTTGTTCACCTGTATGAATGGTTTTTTTGCTAGGGTGGGTGGGGTGTGTGTGTGTGTGTGTGTGTGTGTTTATGTGTTTAAACATATATCCGAATGCATACCTATCTAGTTGGTTAGTTGAAGAACAGAACCTTCCTGCTGTTTCAGTTCTGCCTGACCTAATGTACCTTCGAAAACCTGAAGGCTCATTGAATTGGCTGGGGTTTGTTTGACCTGGATGAATTGTACAGCTTGATGTGGTGTAAATGTTGTTGAGATTTTGAAAGATTAACTATGGGTAAGAAATGAAAGAAAGGAATTTGATAAGTAAATGGGACGATTGGTGTGGCAGACGGCAGGTCGTCATCCACCACCATCCTTGTTGTCATACATTCATTTTTTCTTGCAGCCCTTTTGTCTACTGAAGCGAGGCTTAGCCACACTTTTTGTTACATCATTTCCACACTATTGTTGGCACCTTCTATGCTGTCACTGTGGAGAGGAAGAAATATAAAGTAAGATAAAAGGATATTAAAAGAAACGAGTGACTCTTTTCCCTTATCCTACTATATTTGCTACCTGGCATATTCATTTATGCGGTGTCAACTTGTTTTATTGTAGTTTATAATTATGTATTCATGCCACATTTAGTGGAGCAATTTTGGTGTAACTTAGCCGGATATAGTAGGTTGAAATATGATGGTGTAGTCTGATTCAGGTATTACTTGGTATGATGGACGAGGGCGCACTAGCATGAGTGATCAAGTATGTATTGGTTCCCATCATGTTGTATATATGTCATTACAGAAGTTAATTTGTCAATTACCTGAATCCTTATAGTTCTAATAATTTTTCGCTGCTATTTGAGTTCCGGCTTTTTAATGTTTTTATCTACTCCTCTCTCCCTGTTTCAGTGTTTAGTATTTATATTACTCCCTTAATATTGCTGGGAGTGCAATCCTTAACCGGAAACAAGCTTTATCACACTGGTGTATCTTCCATCGGAGGAAAGCAAAACAAGTTGTTGAAACATGGGATAGGCAGTTCCACTGCTCTCCACGGGAGCAGAGAGTGTCTTTCCTATATCTTGCGAATGATATTTTGCAGAACAGTCGGCGAAAGGGTTCGGAGTTTGTTGGTGAATTTTGGAAGGTTCTTCCAGATGCTCTTAATGACGTGATTGAGAATGGGGATGAATTTGGAAGAAATGCTGCACTACGACTGGTATGTGAAATCAACTTGCATTGTACAAAAGCCTTTGGAGGGCCGCTAGGTCCATTATATACCACCTACATATAAAATGGTGCCAGATGGTTTTGTCAAGATGGCCACCTTTTCGAATAAAATGATGCCACATGGTTTTGCTAATCTTTTTTTTTCCATTTTTACTTTCACTTTTTTTTTTTTAATGAAAGGAAGTGCTAGTTGTCCCTCCAAGATGCATATTTTGTTTGTGTCATCATAGATACAAACAACAACAACAAACTAAGCCTTATCCCAACTTAATGAGGTCGGCTACAAGATCCGTGCAAATCAAGGTAGGAAAAATTGAGTTCCAAACGGGATAGGAAATGAATAAAATAAGAAAATATAAGAAAGAGGTCTAGTCCCCAACAAATTTCTATATTGTAATAGAGATCTTGGAGTTTCCTTTGCTGTTGTCAATCCCACGTGTAGGGAGTTTTGATGCAAATAAGTCACTTAATGGGCTTATTTTATTGCAAATAAGTCTTGGGTTGGGCTATGTATGTGTTGGGCCTTTGATCCCATGGGTTTTTTTTGTAATGAGCCACTTTAATGAGCTTAAAATACGGGTAGAAAGTAGGAGAACGGGATTTAATTCATTAGTTTAGTTAAAGTCTTGTTTGAGTCTATTTTCCCTGTTATTTCAGTTTTCTAGTCAGTTTAGGTAATGTAGACTAGGGTAGGGGTCTAACCAAGTCTTAGTCTGCAGGAACTTTTAACCAAAGAACAACCACAACCAATCCCAACACACCAGCAAATCAGACCAACAGAATATAAACAATTCAGCAGACTATAGATTTCAATATCTAGTATTGATTAGGACAGAACAGTACCAATCAGATAAATATAAACCAGGGGCTGATAACAGTTCAAATAGGATCAAACAACTGTTAAATAATGATCCACAACCTGAAACCACAGTAGGAATTACCCCAGGCCAATCGATTTCAGTTCTGGTTCTAGCAAATCACTAAAAGACAAAATTCTGGTGATTTGTAATAACTCTTTAATGACTGGACAGGATCAGCCTAGAGTTGGGTTGATCCTTAGTTGGACAGAGGGGAACAATCGACCAGAACTTGGGGGCAAGCCAATGGCTGGAAATGATTCCACCAGAGGAGGCCGATTGCTATTTTGACAAGGATTTCTGGGCAGAACTTGAAATAATAAATACCTGGTCGATGGCAACAGTAGATCCTTGACAAGTGAACTTGAAAATACTTGAAGAATAGTAGAAGGTCCACTCGGGATTCTCGCCGCAAAGTGTCAACTGGATCAGACACCAATCCATAAGCCTTGATCATACACAAGGGAGCCTCAACAGAGACCAGCGGCAGCAACAAGCTTTCTTTTTTCAATAATTCAAATTGTGGGCTGTAGTGTGCCCCCTCCTTTATTTATAATAATGATGGGGAATGTTTACAATTTGGAAACTCCAAAATTACTAAAAACTGAGTTACTAAAACTACTAACATGTAGTTATTAAAACTGAAATTGTAAACTAAACAAATTAGGAACTAATTGTAGACTGAAATTAGAAACTAAAGTAGCAACTAATTTTAGAAACTAAGAAACCCCATCAATGCCCAAACTGTGGGCTAAGGAACCAAACTTGGTCGACCCATTCAGCCACTGGGGTCGACCCTCTTCTTCCTCTTAGAATAGGTCTTCAAATCTGCATCAACTCTCCTTGGCTTGAAAACATTCGTCTCCGATGAATGGGCAATGGACATGTAGCGCTCATACAAGTCGGGATCAAGTCTCTTGAAACCATTAGCATGGATCCAAGTACAGTCACTACGGGGACGGCCCTTCCACTTGACAAGGAAAGTGTGATAGCCGGTACCACGGCGGGTAGTCTTGTAATTATTATCCAAGACATCTTCGATGACTTCAGAAGTAGGCAGCTTTAGTTGGGGCAGCCGCAACATTTGCTCTGTGTCTCCATCATCCGAATGGTGCCCAACGTAAAGGTGAAGATCAGCCACATTAAACACATTGCTTATGGTCATATCATCTAACAACTCAAGCACATAAGCATTAGGCCCTATACGTTTCAACACCTTATATGGACCCATCTTCCGTGGGCAAGATTCAAAATATCGCATTTCGACCATTGGGGAGACTGAAATTTCGGTGGAAATCTGGGAAATTTCGAGGAAACCAAGGAAATTTTTTCGCTTTGGTGGAAACTTTAGTACGACCCCCGAAAATGTGTTTTTTTTTTTCTCCTATTTTTGGTGTACGTCCTATTTTGGACATTTCTAATACATTCACATAATTAGTTTAATGGAAAAAACACCTAAAGTCATACTTGTGGTGTTGACCAATGTTTCCTAATGTACATTGAGTCGTTGACTGAAACTATACTACATAAGTACATATATAAGTTACTAATTAAAAATGTGAAATACATTATTAAAAGTTTAAAACAAACAAAACATAATGTGCAGGATCCAAAATAAATAATAATATCACATAATCGTGAGTTATCTCTAAAGTCTCAAGTCTTAACCATCAACACTAAACTTTCAACAGTCAACAAGCAACATCAACAATCAATTCCAAATAAAGTGTCTAAGCAGTTCTAGTCTACGAGTTGCGTACCATTGTAGATGTCATAGCCGCTTATCTGAATGCACCACATATGAGTCCCATGACATGTTTTGGATCCAATTGTTTTGGTAGTCCATCACTGCCCATCTATAAGATGCATCATCAACATCAGTTAGGTATCCCAGCCAAGGGAATGGCTTACTCATAGTGATAGGATGTGGCACACAAGGTTGGGATGGATACCTAAAGATATTGTCAACAAAAAATGAGCCACCAGTTGAACTACCATCTTGTCCAAATGAAGTAGAAGATCCACTATGCTGTCCATACTCACCGCCATATCCAAATGAGCCGGTGCTCTCGAAGGATGGCACACAAAGTTTGGGGAAGATGGGATTTGGGATTTACCTTTTTGGTCCAAGCTCCATTCCTTAGATAGATTTGCTATGAATGTGCAAGATCCAAGCTTGGAATGAAGATTTAATGGCACAAGGGCAAAATCTTGAGTGTTTTCATAAGTTTTCCACTTCATCGAAATTTTGAAATAAGAAGGCTTGGTTTCCCATTTAAGAAGGTTTTATAAAGGTTGACCAATTGGTCCACTCGAAAATTCCCACATTTCGAGGAAAATTCCTACGTTTCGGTCGAAATGTGGGAATTTTGGTTGATACTAGTGGAAACCAGTGACTTTTAAAAGTCACGTGGTATTTGATATCAGAGTCCTGGGATACCGTGGAAATGTGGGAAATTTCAAAGGCATCGGTGGAAACATTGACCATATCCGTGGGTGGAGTTTAGTGTTGACACCCGTCTGAAACCGTTCAGGATTTACTCGTATCATTGCCATGCCCCCGGGTTTGAACTCCACATAACGCAGATCAGCTGAAGCCTTGTACACCTCATTGTTTAAGGCAATATGTCATCGGACGTTGGCATGCACCTCAGTAATATGGTGCAAAAACTCATCAGCCTCAATGCTAACTCGAGCTTGGGGTGGGAGTGACAACGTGACATAAGATCAATAGGTCGCTTAGGCTGAATTCCAAGCAAGATCTCAAAAGGAGTACGACCCGTTGTCCTATTCACTGAACTGTTGTAGGAAAACTCAGTACTATCGAGGATGGAAGGTCATGTCTTCTCATAATCTCGAACCAAACATCTTAACAGATTTCCCAAGCTTTGGTTCACCACCTCTGTCTGTCTGCTAGTTTGTGGGTGAAATGCAGTTAAAAAGTTCAGCTTTGTATTTGTTTTCAACCACAAAGTCTTCCAAAAATAACTCATGAACTTAACATCACGGTCAGACACAATACTAGTGGGCAACCCATGTAGTCGCACTACCTCCTTGAAGAAAAGCTTTGCAACCTGATAAGCATCAAAAGTCTTGCGACAAGGTATGAAATGGGCCATCTTAGAGAAATGATCCGCAACCACCATAATGGAATCATATTGCTCTCTAGTAGGGGGTAGTCCAAGAACAAAATCCATGCTAACATCAAGCCACGGTGCATGAGGAATAGGTAGTGGAGAGTATAAACCTGTGTAATGTTTTCCCCTTTTTGCCGACTGACATACACATCTCTTGATCACATGATTGACATCCTTTACAATGCATGGCCAATGAAATCGATCTGTCACTTGTGCAAGAGTCTTATCCTTCCCCAAATGTCATCCCAATCCTCCTCCATGTCCTGTATGATGTGATGACATACGGAAGAGTTTGGAATACATAGCCGTGTGCAAAAAAATAAGTAGCCATCATGAATGGAGTACTTTAAGTGTTGTCCACCCTGTTGCAACTCCACAAAGATAGTGATGAGATCAGGATCAGATGCGTACTCACCCCGTATTTGATCAATACTAATAACATGTGCTGAAAATGTATTAAGTGTGAGCACTTTCCGGCTAAGTGCATCAGCCACTGTGTTCTCTTTTCCCGCCTTGTACTTCACTGCAAATATGAATTCCTGCAAGTAGGCTACCCATTTGGCATGCCTGTGGCTAATCGACTTTTGAGAGTGAAGGTGCTTCAAGGTCTCATAATCAATGTATAAAATAAACTCCTTACCAATGAGGTAGTGTCTCCAATGGCATAGCACTTGGACGACTGCATGCAACTCCAAATCATATGCCGAATAGCGTTTCTTGGCTTCATTCAATTTCTCGCTATAGAAAGCGATATGGTGTCCTCGTTGCATCAACATTCCTCCTAGGCCAACATGTGAAGCATTTGTAGCTACCTCGAATGCTTTGTCAAAATCTGGTAGGTGTAGGATTGGTGCCTCTGTCATCTTCCTCTTTACAAGAGCGAAGGTTTTGGTCGCTGCAGTTGTCCATTCGAACTTTCCTTTACTTGCTTCCTTGCATTTAGTGATAGGTGCCATAACGGCACTAAAATTCCGAATGAATCTCCTGTAGAAGGAAGCCAAATCATGGAAGCTACGGACTTCTGTTAGTGTTTGTGGTATAGGCCAGTCAGTGATGATTTTGATTTTCTTTGGATTAGCGTCAACCCCTTTAGATGACACTATAAATCAAATGAATACAACCTTAGGCAGCATAAAGGAACACTTCTTGAGATTGATGTATAGCTTCTCTGCACGGAGCACTCTCAAGACTTGCCTCAAGTGATCCATATGCTCTTCTTGGTTCTTACTGTATATTAAGATATCATCAAAGTAAACAACCTAAAAACGACCAATAAATGGATGAAGTACGTGTGTCATAACTTGCATGAAGGTGCTAGGTGCATTCGTTAGACTGAAAGGCATGACTTTCCACTCGTACAAGCCATCCTTTGTCTTGAAGGCGGTCTTCCATTCATCCCCAGAACAGATGCGGATCCGATGGTAGCCACTCCTCAGATCTAATTTGGAGAAGACCTTTGTCTCGGACAACATATCCAACATATCATCAAGTCATGTTATAGGGAGTTTATGCTTGACTGTTATCTTGTTGATAGGATGGCTGTCCGCACATATACGCCAAGAACCATCCTTCTTCGGCGTGAGCAAAGCTGGTACCGCACAAAGACTCAAACTCTCCTCAATGAACCCCTTTTGTGATAACCCATCCACTTGCCGTTTCAGCTCGGCATGTTCAGTATGACTAAGTCTGTAAGTGGGAAGGTTGGATAAAACCGAACCGGGTACCAAGTCAATAGGATGTTGTATGTCACGTAGGGAAGGTAGCTCATCTGGAAGATCATCAAGGACTAAGTAAAAAAAAATCAGATAAGAGCTCTTTGATAAGTGCACTATGGGTTACCTTAGGTTGGAGAGTGACTTCCCGAGTAACAAGAGCCATAACCATTCCGGTTTCATGACTTGTGTGTATGAATTGCTTACGGGGAATAGCTAACAACTCTTTCATAGGCATAACAACCACTTTCTTCTCAATGGCAATGTCCTTTTGATTTGCCCTTAGGGATCTTCGTCGCCATATTTCAGCTGGCACATTTACTAGATAGAAAATTGTAGGAACACCTTTCCACATGAAGGTACACAAATCTTTCTTCCCTTCAACCATGGCATCATATTGTTACTCGCATCTTGGTGGCTGAAACCAAAGGAGAGGATTGACAACGTAACTGCATTTTCTATAGCCGTATGAAGTTTGGAGAGCATATTTGTCAGGTGATAATTGACAGTGGCAGTTGTGTTAATGTTGTCTGAGAAGTCTTTGTGAAGAGAGCAACCTTGAAGTCTGACCCACATCCCCAACCTTATAAGGTATCCTTGCTGAATGGAAATACCCTAGAGGTTGTCTGAGAAGCCTTTGTGAAGAGAGCACCCTTGAAGTCTGACCCACATCCCTAACCTTATAAGGTATCCTTGCTGAATGGAAATACTCTAGAGGTGAACAAATGGTGCTCAGTTCCTTTGAAGCTTTACCGATATGAAGAGAAAGTTTGGTGTGATGTGATTCCAATAAAACTCACAGATGTATTGTTTGGTCGTCCCTGGATGTATGACAATGATGCCATGGTTGGAGGGAAGAAAAATCTATGTATCTATGTATCTTCATGTGGAAAGGTGTTCCTACAACTTTTTATCCGGTAAATGTGCCGGTTGAAATACGGCGATGAAGATCCCTAAGGGCAAATCAGAAGGACATTGACATTGAGAAGAAAGTGGTTGCTATGCCTATGAAAGAGTTGTTAGCTATTCCACGTAAGTAATTCATACACACAAGTCATGAAACCGGAATGGTTATGACTCTTGTTACTCGGGAAGTCACTCCCCAACCTGAGGTAACCCATAGTGCACCTATCAAAGAGCTATTATCTGATTTTTCTGACTTAGTCTCTGATGATCTTCCAAATGAGCTACCTCCCATGCGTGACATACATGCTATTGACTTGGTACCCGGTTCAATTTTACCCAACCTTCCCGCTTACAGACTTAGTCCTACTGAACATGCCGAGCTGAAACGGCAAGTGGATGGGTTATTACAAAAGGGGTTCATTGATGAGAGTTTGAGTTCTTGTGCGGTACTAGCTTTGCTCACGCTGAAAAAGGATGGTTCTTGGCGTATGTGTGTGGACAACCATGCTATCAACAAGATAACAGTCAAGTATAGATTCCTTATACCATGACTTGATGATATGTTGGATATGCTGTCCGGGACAAAGGTCTTCTCCAAATTAGATCCGAGGAGTGGCTACCATCATGTCCGCATCCGTTATGGGGATGAGTGAAAGACCACCTTTAAGACCAAGGATGTCTTGTATGAGTGGAAAGTCATGCCTTTCGGTCTGACGAATGCACCTAGCACCTTCATGTGAGTTGGCACAGGTACTTCGTCCTTTTATTGATTGCTTTTTGGTTGTTTACTTTGATGATATCTTGATATACAGTAAGAACCAATGGATCACTTGAGATAAGTCTTGAGAGTGCTCTGTGCAGAGAAGCTATACATCAATCTCAAGAAGTGTTCCTTTATGCTGCCTAAGGTTATATTCCTTTGATTTATAGTGTCATCTAAAGGGGTTGAAGTTGATCCGGAGAAAATCAAAAGCATCATTGATTGGCCTATACTATAGACACTAATAGAAGTTCGTAGCTTCCATGGTTTGGTTTCCTTCTATAGGAGATTCATTCGGAATTTTAGTGTAGTTATGGCACCTATCATTGAATGCATGGAAGCAATCAAAGGGAAGTTTGAATGGAGAACTGCAGCGACCAAAGCCTTCGCTCTTGTAAAGAGGAAGATGATAAATGCACCAATTCTACGCCTACCAGATTTTGATAGAGTATTCGAGGTAGCTATAGATGCTTCACATGTTGGGTTAGGAGGAATGTTGATGCAAGGAGGACATCGTATCGCTTTCTATAGCGAGAAATTGAATGAAGCCAAGAAATGCTATTCGACATATGAGCTGGAGTTGTATGCAGTCCAAGTGCTACGCCATTGGAGACACTACCTCATTGGTAAGGAGTTTATTTTATACACTGATCATGAGGCCTTGAAGCACCTTCACTCTCGGAAGTCGATTAGCCACAGGCATGCCAAATGGGTAGCCTACTTGCAGGAGTTTATATTTGCCATGAAGTACAAGGCGGAAAAAGAGAACACAGTGGCTGATGCACTTAGCCGAAAAGTGTTCACACTCAATACATTTTCAGCACATGTTATTAGTATTGATCAGATACGGGGTGAGTACGCATCTGATCCTGATCTCATCACTATCTTTGTGGAGTTGCAATAGGGTGGACAACACTTTAAGTACTCCATTCATGATGGGTACTTATTTTTTGGCACACGGCTATGTATTCTAAACTCTTCCCTACGTCATCACATCATATGGGAGTTACATGGAGGAGGATTGGGATGACATTTTGGGAAGGATAAGACTCTTGCACAGGTGATGGATCGATTTTATTGGCCATGCATTGCAAAGGATGTCGATCATGTGATCAAGAGATGCCTTGTATGTCAGTTGGCAAAAAGGGGAAAACATTACACAAGTTTATACTCTCCACTACCTATTCCTCATGCACCGTGGCTTGATGTTAGCATGGATTTTGTTCTTGGACTACCCCCTACTAGAGAGCAATATGATTCCATTATGGTGGTTGTGTATCTTTTCTCTAAGATGGCCCATTTCATACCTTGTCGCAAGACTTTTGATGCTTATCAGGCTGCAAAGCTTTTCTTCAAGAAGGTAGTGCGACTACATGGGCTGCCCACTAGTATTGTGTCTAACCGTGATGTTAAGTTCATGAGTTATTTTGGAAGATTTTGTGGTTGAAAACAAATACAAAGCTGAACTTTTCAACTGCATTTCACCCACAGACTGACGGACAGACAGAGGTGGTGAATCGAAGCTTGGGAAATCTGTTGAGATGTTTGGTTCGAGATTATGAGAAGACATGGCCTTCCATCCTTGATATTACTGAGTTTGCCTACAACTATTCATTGAATGGGACAACGGGTCGTACTCCTTTTGATATCTTGCTTGGAGTTCAGCCTAAGCGACCTATTGATCTTATGTCACTCCCACCCCAAGCTTGAGTTAGCATTGAGTCTGATGAGTTTTTGCACCATATTACTGAGGTGCATGCCAACGTCCGACGACGTATTGCCTTGAACAATAAGGTGTATAAGGCTTCAGCTGATCGTCATCGGTATTATGTGGAGTTCAAACCCGGGGACATGGTAATGATACGAGTAAATCCTAAATGGTTTCAGACGGGTGTCAACACTAAACTCCACCCACGGTCTTGGGCTACATAGTATAAAATGAGAGGGAATCCCACTCAAAATAGAAACCTACTTGACTTGGCAACTAAAACAAAATAGGAATATTTCAACAAACAACATTATAAAATAAAATGCACTACAATATCCCAAACTACTAAAGAAACCTACCACCCACCCCCTTGGACTAAAAACCCGTTTTAGGTTCGGTTCGTCTATGTCTGGGTTTCCATATCAGGTCATTCCGGTCCACCCATGAAATTTCTACTGCATCACTGTTGCAATGCCTTACAGATGGGCAGTTAGTGAACCACCCTTATTTATAATATGGACGATTTTGTTGGTGGTTATATTTACCTTTTGGCACCTGCTCAATGGGTTTGGTTTCCCGTAGCATTCAATTTAAATTGGAACATGGTTTCTGTTAGAAGGAATGGATGTATTGTCTATTGCAAACAAAGGCAAAGTTTAAAGTTTGTATGGCGGTCGAAACAGCCTCTCGACATTCTCATGGTAAGGCTGCATAGTTCTCGCCCCCCCGGACCTCGCACATGTGGGAGCCTTGTGCATCGGGTATGCCCTTTTTTATAGGGCTTTTATTTTGTCTTTTTTTCTTTGGCGGGGTGTTTGGGGTGGTTGAGCAGAACAGTTCCTACTTGGAGAAGTTTCAGGATATTCATTTGTACACGGCATGTGATATGCTACTTCATGGGTTCATCCTCTTCCCCTTTCCAGATGTATAACTGTGATGCTTCTGGATTTTGCTTGCATGGTGGATAGGTTTTGTCTATCATTCTCATTTTTGGGCTTTTTTACTTACATAAATACAGAAGCATTAATAATCATTTAGAGAAATTAAGAGAAAAAGTTTGCAGTTCTTGTTAAGCATGCTCTATTGATTTATGAGTATTTCACATTTTTGTTTGAATTGATGGGATAATTAAAAGTATTAGGGTTATCTTAGATGAGGTAATGTAATTGTAAGAATCAATATTGGATTTGTTAGATGTATGTCGTGAGAAAGGAGGATTCCGGCGCATTGTACTTAGTTGTGATGATAATGCTAGGGTGATGCCTAGGTGACAAGGAACCTATTTAAGTCACCTTATGTGCCAAGGAGCCAAGATCTTTCCCTCCACATATTATAGATTATAATCATTTCTTAGTTTCTTCCCTAATATGTTTATATATGTCTCTCCTACCCAACTTAATATTTTGACCTTTATATATATATATATATATATTTATATTAAGATATAAAGTACTTGGAAAATATGGACTTGGGATATAGCAAATGGCATTCACTTTGGGCGCCTTGGCCTCATCAAGGCATCACCTAGGTATCAAGGTGGCTGGGCACTGCCGTGGTTCACCTTGGCCCCATGACAACTATGCAGGTGGGTATGAAGCAAATAGTAGCACTTCACTATTTTTGGCCTCATTTTTTTTCCTCTTGCCCAGATTGATATATGGGAAGAGAGAAAAGTTTTTGGTTCTCGGGGGCAAATTCTCAAGGAAGAGCTTGTTGGGAGGAACCTGGAGAACAGTAACAGAAATGGAAAAAGTTCAGGCTTCAAACCGGTAAATCCCTGTTCGCGGATTTTGTATTTTTGTGTGCTCATTTGTTGCTCTTTTTAAAGGATTTTATTAAAAAACAGGCCTTGTTTTGTGCTCATCATTGTTCTTCTTAAGCAGAAACAGTCTGTCGGGGATACACTGGAGAAGATCATTTCAAGTTACGAAGTTGTTTATGATGGTTCTATGGATGAAGAAGCATTACTGAGTAGATGCAGGACTGCTGTTAGTGGCGTCGAAAAAGCAGACAAGGAAATTGGTGGCAATAATAACTCAGGTATTGCTTGAATGGCCTTGTGTTTTAGTCACATTTTTGAGCTTGGGCCTTTGCATTTTCTGTTATCACTTCTACCTTTCAAAAATTCAAGTCTGTTTTTGCATACTCACTTATGCTGGATGTAATATGATGAGGAGCTACCTCATGTAATGGAATGAGAACTCAACATAACTTGCTGCACATTAAATTTGGAATTATCAAAACTTAAGAGCGTGAAAACTTGTCCATTTTAAGGCTTTTTGAGCTATATTGTTAAAGGTGTTTTGGAAGCTGCTTGCGTATACTCCTCATTGCCTTACATATAAGATTTGCTCCATATTCCTATTCTTCAAATACATATCTCTTATGTATCATTTTAACATTGCAATGATCTAGGGTCTGCCTAAATACTAATGACACTCTCATGAGAATGCTACATGCTTGTTGTGCATACTGACTATTGCTGTTGAGGCCCACTCCATTGCAAGGGGGCTGGTTGTATTGATGACTTTACGTTTTCCTCCTGGGCATTGTACCCTCCTATCTGAAACATTTGGAAAACTGGTTAAACCTGGTTGTCTTACTTTTTAAGTGGCAGTTATACATTTAGAAGTGTTGAGGTCCTCATGCACTTACCTTGTTTGGTTTAGATAGGAAAGAAGCTAATGAATGCTTTAATGGTGATATTAATGTCATGATTATTTGTAGGAAAAAAAATTGTATCACAAATGAGAAAGAAGCAACAGTCTCACTATCAAATGAAACTAATTAATTCCTTCCATCAAGTTGTATGAGGCTGTTAGCCATTAAGTGTATTTTTGAAGCTGGACAGAAAAAGGAAATAAACAGAATTCTAAACTGCCTTAAACTCTTCAATCATGGGCTGCTGTTGGAGAGTCCGTATTTGACTCAAACATAAGAAATAAACCAAAAGGAAAACTTCTCTAGTCTGATTTGGAATGTCCTAATTTATCTAAACAACTTCATTAATAAAGCCAAAACTCACCAACCCAGCTCCACTATACAATAAAAATGAGTTGTTATAAAATACTCCACGACCTGAAATGATAAGATTCCAGAAATTTTGAAATTCTAGAAACCGCAAGCCCTTTCAGAAGTCTTCAAACTGGGTCCCACTTCTAATGACAGCTATTTAAAACAGTTTTAATATAAAATAATCTACTAACTATAACGAACGGACCCCACAATCTTATCCATATACTTAATCTCGTGTACATGATCTAGAACCCAAATATGAGCATGTAAAAGATGTCCATACATTAATAAACCCAAAGATAAGAACCCAAGGCCTTAAAACCCATCTGTGGGCCAAAAAATAGTCTTTCTAGGCCCATTTGCACATTATAAACTGCATCAATTCCCCCTTGTTTGAAAAACTCACCCTCGAGTTTTGTATAACGGGTGGATCGTCACCATTTGATTGGTATCTTCGAACAGTTGATTTGACTTGATGTCGATCCAATGCTTCTCATAAAATTTAGCAATACGAGTTATCTCAACTGCATAATTTGTGGAGGAAAATAAATACAACGATTGTAATATCCATAGAAACAATCTCAAATCATGTATTTTCAATTGCAATCTTTTCTTTAATCTCATCAATCTCGATGGAGCATTGTTTACTTCTTCAGGTTGATCTTCAACCATTGGATCAGTGGATCTTCTTCTTGCTCTTCCACCCACTATTCAATGACTGAGATCAGCTTGTAGAAGGAAGCATCCAGTCATTCGAGCATGAGCAGTGGTTGCCGTCGACACTTCCAAAATGCTCAGTAATTGTTCACAAACATCCTTGATTCACATGAAGTTCTTGAAAGAAAAGATGTCTTGTATGGATCCATGATATCTATAACCAGGTTTAGCCTGATACGAATCAATGCCAGATCGAAAATATGGATCTGCTGGTGATGGGAAAGAGAGATAATGAGGAGAAGAGAGGAGGGAAAACCTCAAATCCTGACCATTTTCCTTCATCAAATCAAACAAATGAGGCTCTGTTGGCCATTACATGTATATATAGAGTTGAAAAGAAAAAAGGAAATAAAACAGAACTCTAAACTGCCTTGAACTCTCCAATCGGGGATGTTGTTGGAGAGTCGGTACTTGACTTGTAACAAATGAAAGAAACAGAAATGAAAATTCCTTTATAGTTGTTGGCCGACTTGGAGCATCCTAATCTATTTAACAACTTAGTTAATAAGCCAAAACCAACCCACTTATGGTTTCCTAACCCAGCCCACTATTACAATAAAAATAAATTGTTATAAATTACCCATGGCATGAAGTGATTGGATTCCAAAAATATTGAAATTCTAGAAACCACAAGCTCCTTTTAGAAGTCTTCAAACTGGGTCCACATATTCATATCCATATACTTAATCCTGTGTACAGACTTTGGACCCCAAATATGGGCTAATAAAAACAAGATGCCTATTACATCAATAAACCTAAAAAAAAAAAAAAAGAAGTCCAATGCCGGAGGCCCATAAAACCCATCATTGGGCTAAAATAAAGTCTTTCTAGGCCCAATTGCACATTCTTAATTTCATCATGTGCGTATTGACTATTGCTATTGCTATGGAACAAAAATTGTAATGAAAATACTTTTAACTCCTCACTGGATCTGGATTCTTTAATGAACAGGGCAGCTCAATGGATCTGGATTTGTGGATGAGTTGCGGAGCCAGCATAGTATACTGAGAGAATGTATTGAGCAGCTGAGATTGGTTGAATCGTCAAGATCAAGTCTCGTATCTCATTTAAGAGATGCTCTTCAGGAGCAGGTAATTTGGCTAGCAGACTGTAACTTTGTGAAAGTTTAGTATGAGTTGATGAAATCTTTTTCCATTTTATTAATATTTAAACTTCACTGAAAGAGAACTAATTTGTTTTCAGGAATTTAAGCTGGACCAAGTTCGTAATCAACTTAAGGTAATTCTGTAATTCTTAGAGTAGTCTAACTTGGTAGGAGAATGATTGAACCTTTCAAGAACTTTTTGTTTGTGGTGTTGAAAATGTCAAGAAGAAGTCCATAATTGAACTATGACCTGGAAGTTTGAGGCTGTCAGTTTTTGTCCTTGTGTGGAGTGGGTTTAATGGCTGCATTTTCCATTCTGAAGTTCTGGTTTTATTGGTATGCTTGAGAAAGTTTACCCTTGAATCAGTTGTTTGATAGATCATGATTGTGGTACTTCTCTTATAAAACTGTGTCAAGATCACTTTCCCAAGAATATGATAACAGTCTGTTCCTGTAGAGGTTCAGTCTATTAGAGTTTGGTGATACATTTTTTTTTTCCCGGTCCTGGAAGTTTGTTTTGCAGTATTTTATGAAAAGGTGATTGAACCAAAACTTGGTGTATGCTAAAATTTTCTGCAAGATTCTTTTTTTCTTCATTTGTAAAATATTTGCATTCTTCTGATGGAAATTTGAAGTTCACATGCTCCACTTTTAGGACTTGAACTGATTAGATTCATCCTGGCTTTGTGATTGCCAAACTTTAGGAAAAGTGCTACAGCCTCAAATTCATTTCCTTTCTATATTCAATTATTCATGCTGTCCGAGAATGTGCCAAAATAGTCTAATCCATGGAGTTTCTCTACTTTGGAATGTGTTAATCTGAACTGCATCTGAGTTCTTACAAAATCCTTTTTCTTCCTCCCTCCTTCCGGAATAAATAACAAGAAACTTCATTAAAGAAAAAGTACAATATTTTCCCTTCTATCTACGAGGCATTGACTTGGGAAGTGAATCATGAGAAGGTTAACGCTTGCAATAGATTACAGGAGTGATGGTGAACTTTAATCTTTCCTTGGGATTTTGTGTTGTGTAGTTATGTCTGGTAGGCACTTATTCATCCATTTGCAATTTTGGTCAGGCTATTTGGGCCCATTTTGCTTCCCTGTTTGGTTTGAACTGTTATGTCCCTTACGGGATTCACAACTTAATGGGTTTTCAACAGTCTCCTTTGGCAAGATGGCAGAACGTATGTGGCATCATGTATTTCCTTTTCCTTAGCGGTCACGTGATATCCCAGGAGTTGATTGAGCATATTATGTCGAGTACAGGTAGATGGGCTACCATTAGGAGGTATTTTGTGTCTCCATTGATTATTTTTTGAGGTACTGCCGTACTGGGAGTCTGGGACCCAATGTTCAAGAAGTCGGTTTCGACCCCTGAATGAAACCCAAAGTGGTTTGGTTTCAACCGAAATCTGGTTGAAATCCTGCAGGGGTTGGTGATTGGTTTTGTTTGACCATTTCTGTGGTCAAAGGGCCATATTTTGGTTTGAAACTTGGCAAAGACTTTAATTAAGCATCCTTAAACACAATGGAACCTTTAGATTGTTGAAAAACACACTCAAATTGTTAGTTTGGTTTCGTACCCTAGGTTGCCTATGTATGTAGTGCCTTTTTTTTATTCTTGTACAACAACATAGCCTTATCCCAACTAATTGGGGTCGGCTACATGGATCCTTGCTCTCCAATTAACTCTATTTGAAGTCGTACGTGGTAGAAGGCCTAGGCTATGCATGTCTTTCCTCACCACCTATCCTAGGGTTTAGGTCTGCCCCTGGCTCTTTTATGTAGCATTTGGTTGCATAAATCTGTTGGTGCATGTATTGATTCTGGATATAATTCCATGGAATGAGCTTCTGTGGAATTGTAATTCTGAAGGATTAACTGTTTGGTTACCCTGAGTCTGTCAGTTGGGTTCATCTTCAATCTGCCTGAAAATCTGTTTGTCTGTCAGTTGGATTCATCTAGATTCTGCCTGAAAAACTGTTTGGTTGTCTCTTTGAGTCAGTTAGTTGGATTCATCTCTCTCTCCTCAAATACAAATTTTTAATCTTCTTTTCTTTTCTATTTATTTCTTGACAATCAAATTAAAAGCCTTCAAATCCAAAAATCCTTCCAAATGAATTAGGGAAGGATTTCCATTAAGCCCTTATATTTTCATCAACTTATCAATTTAAGGAATTAAAGTGACCAGATCATCAAAGGATGAAGTGTCTACCATTAAATCAATTATCTCATTTGGTTGTATATTTATCTAGCCAACAAATCAATCTCTCTAAATGTAGAATTCATTTTTGCAGTTGGGCTGAGATCTCACTTCAACTGGTGGTTTAGAAAATAACAAACAATTAGGTAATCAACAAATCGGTGGAGTTTCTTATTCCAATTGAGTTTGGGGATCATTTTGGGGACAAAGATTGTTCTTGTTAAGCGGACATACTATAACAAAGCTCTAATTATTTCAGCTACATTGTTCTAATTATTTCTTAAACAAGAAGAATAAGATGAAGTGTTATCCAATGAGCTAAGTTCCCCTCAATATTAAACAAAGCTCAGCAATCCACAATTCACCAAGGGAGAACGAAAATCTCCGTTTGCGAATCAGCAAAAAAAGGCCCATCAAGCCTTGTCAAGTGAAAATGCCAACCTCGTGCCATCGACCAATTGCATAAAAATCTACTACCAGAAAAAAAAAGAATAAAATATAAAAATGGAAAAAGAAAAGGAAGTGAAAAGCATTCAGAAACCCCAGGCACATTCCTCTTCATAAAACTATTCTCAGAACCATATTTACCGAGTCTCATTGCCAACAAACCCTAGAACTATATGAAACCCTAGATTAGTAAGTTTTAACACTTACCAAGTCTCACGGTAACCCTAGAAAAACTAGCCTTTTTCGTGACTTTCAACTGATGCCTTGATAGTTTCTGCAAAAAAAAAAAACTAAGGCCTGATACTTTGGATTCTGGATGGAATCCAGGCTATTTATATCAGGCGTAGAATCGCTAGGTTCAACCTTGAATTAACCTATATATTGCTCTACTCATGAATGACTCACCCTTTAATACAAATTGTGGAATCATGTCTCTGCACGGTATCACCACTAATTACAACCTAACACCTAAATAAATGAAGAGTCACGAGTCCACAGAAATACATTATGTGGAATATTCCACACAACCAAACACCACCTTAGCTCTTTCAATTTGAATCAAATCACTCCTCCGAATTGGAGCATTCGAAGTCCTCCGTTGAACATGGCCATGCCACCTCAAATGATTGTTTCGTAGCTTCTTATGGATCGAAGCTACTCCCAACTCGGCTCTAATGTGGTCATTCCTTTCTTTGTCTTTCCTAGTTTTGCCACACATCCATCTCATATCCTCATCTTTGCTACATTTAGTTTATCTATATGTCGCTTCTTAATTGTCCAACATTCCACCCAACACATTATAGCTGGTTGGGTGACAGTCTTATAAAATTTTCTTTTAAGCTTTTAAGGAGTCTTATAAAATTTTCCTTTAAGCTTTAAAGGAATACGCCAATCACACAACATTCTGGACGCACCTTTCCACCTTAGCTAGCCTATTTTAATTCTATGTGTAACATCATCGTCTATATCCCCTTCTTTACTTATGATTGAGCTTAGATATCTAAAATAATCACTTTGTGGAATCTCCCTATCATCAATATTCACCACCTCATTAACCATCCTAGTGCAACTAAAGTTACACTCTATATACTCTCTATATACTTCGGCATTTTTCTACTAATCTTAAGACTTTTTGATTCCAAGTTTGACCTCAATAGCCGCAACTTGACGTTAATCCCTTCTTTTATTTCATCTACCAACAAATTATCATCAGAAAAAAGCATTCACCCAGGAACATTGTCTTGTATGTCTTTGGTTAAATCATCCATGGCGAGAGCAAACAGATTAGGGCATAAGGCTGATCCTTGATGTGACCCAAATTGTTTTTGGGAATTCACTACCTTGAACCTCCACCATTGTTACGCTAATCACCTCTTCTCAAGAATGTGTAGTGGAATTGAGTTTAGGTTGATCATATTTCTCTCTCTGATATCTTTCTCTTTTCAAATTTTTATAATTTCAGCATATGATTTGTCCAGAATGCACCCTAATTTAATAGAATTGAGGGTACCCCGGTAACCAACCCCGGCCCAAAATAAAATTTGCAGTATATATCATTGCTATTCTTATTTATTAGAGGGGTATTTGAATAACTGTGTACTCCTTTTGCCATGATGCCCCTGGTTCAGACATGCACACTTCGAACAATACGACTGTCCATTTGCGTGAAGCCAAAAAATTGATAGTTCTTACCATCTGGATAGTAGATTTTGTATTTTGATCAAAATAGGCCGCAAACTCATATATCAGAATGGTTAGATCTGTTTTTTTACAAGGTATATAAATGTGGTTTCTCATGTATGTACATTTTTCAGCTTGTGCAGTCTCGATATGAACAAGCGGGCAACATCTGCCAACAAGTGCTAAACTGCAACAATGGACAGTTGCTTGTTGAGCAGAGGTTGAAGGAAACAAACACCCCACCTGATGCACCTTCCAGTTTCCTTCAGGAAACTCCAGCCATCAGCACTGACAAAGAGCAATCAGCTCCAGTCATGTATACACGGCAGGGACCTTTTGCCGAGAATTCTGGCCACATTGAAGAAGATCCTCGCAAATCTGCAGCTGCTGCTATGGCTGCTAAACTTGCTGCTTCCACTTCCTCTGCTCAGATGCTCACCTATGTACTTTCATCGTTGGCATCCGAGGGCGTCATTGTCAACCCGTTGAATGACTCTTCCTGTGATTATCCTTCTGAAAAGAGGCCCAAACATGAGAATGGACCATCTTCCTACATAGCACCTCAGCATCCTCAGCCACCACCACCGCTTCTTCCACATCCTGAATCGCTCCAGCACAAGGTCACTGCGACATCCCAACAGTTGGCACATCAACCAGCACCTCCATCATCATCTCCTATGTCCCACCCAGGTCCTCCTACCATGCAGCAGCCGCCACCACCACCATTACCACCCCCGCCACTCCCACCACTGCCTCCACCACCAGCAGCAGCCCAATTCATGCAGATAGCTGGTTCTATGACAAGTGTACCCTACAACTATGGTACTGCTCCGCAGCGGCCACCACCATTGCCTGGTTATCCAATGGTTGGGGCCTCGGTTACAGGTGTACCTTCCTATCCTAGTCAAAGTCCTCATCAGAATTTTCAGGGATCTGAAGGTGGATTCTATGGCCAGCCACCCTTAGCAGCAACACCACCACCAATTTCTCGACAGTAGTCCTAGGTCTTTGTGGTTGTATGATAAAAAATTATGTATTGCAACAACTCACCCCCTCCTCCCCCAAAGGTACACGAATCCTATCCCAATTTGGGGGACTCGGATTACGATCAACCTTATAACATTAGTACATAGTTGTATATTAATTGATATTATGATTTATCAACCTTTTCTAACTTGAGGATCCCTTTCATAACTGGTATTATGATGCTCATGGAGGGAGGTAGAAGAATCGCCGTTTGAATATTGTGCTTCATAGCAGTGCTGGGGATATCGATGCTGTGTATTTTATTTTTGAAACCAGGTGCTTCATCAGCCAGCCATGTTGCAAACCATTGTTCTAAAACTCAGTATTGTACTGGGCATATTGGCCGATAGGTATAGGTATCAGGTTTGAACGATCTAGATCGATATGGCATCAGTTGGTTCATATTGACATCGATAACAGTATCACATGTCTTAAAGTTATAACAATGGTTGCAACGGTCCCTGCCCCATCACATTGAGAATGAGGACCTTGGCCAGATGAGTGTCAGAGGAGGCGAGCTCCCAACCAAAGAACCCGAAGTGCTTTGGGTGATAGGATGTGGATGTGCTAAGGGAACACTGATAAGTTTAGGTTTGGGTCAGAAAATTTGCGTAGCAGATTCGCATCAGAGAGGTGATTCTTGAAAGAGTTGTCAGATAGGAGAACACGGTTGAGAAGGGAAGGTCAAAAGATTTTGTTCAGTAGCCTCTGCTGAGCCTAAGGGTGGTGCTGGGAAGCTGGACCATTGGGACCAAGGATTTCAAACCTGGAATCGGGTCGAAATGTTCCGGAGTGGAATAGGACGGAATTCAGATCTGAGAGGTCAAATCTGATCCAAATCGTCCGATCTGATCAATCTGATCCCGATTTTCAAAACACTGCTCGGGATCGGAAGTTAGTGACTCTCTAAGCTTGAGTGCTGAAACTGCAAGAACGCCTGAAGTAAAGCATAGGCTTCTTTTTCCTTCTTTTTTTGGGCCCAAAACATAAATAAGAACTCCATGTGTTACACTAACACAGACAAGAACCATCGAACACTATAGAACCCTAGCTAGGGGGATAAATTATTGGTACCATCTTATGAAGTCGTTCTCAATCAACCCTCCTCAGGGCTCACCCCAACTAGAGGCAATTGACTATGTTCTTAGTTTGTCATCCCTTCTGCGACATATCATGCACTCACCCACATTCAATGTTGCACTCATTGGTTCAGCAACATCCACGGTCCACTCAATAGACTGACCAAGTGGATACAACCGGTCCATCCGTCCAGCCATTCTTTCCTAAAAATCCAGCCAGATAACATATGAGAGAAGAGGTCCACTGTGGATTGTTTGATCATGGCAAGAAAGAATATGCTAAACACATACTACAATACAAGATGGAATAGACAAGTAATCAGACTATTGCTATCTATATAAAGGGTGTGTCCGATGCACATGGCTCTCGTCATCGCAGGGTTTGGGGAGGATCATAATGTACGCAGTCTTATCCTTTGCTTAGTGGAAAGACAAGTCCACATCCTCTGCAGTGAGCGGTGAGGTGTGATGAGCATTGGACGATTGAGAGCATCTGAACACGCGTCCCAAGAAGCTCCTAGCCACCCGTTGCTCACTATTGGTGCAACAACTACAGACGATTTTCACATCAGAGAGACTGTCTTCCAACTTGAACCCATGACCACTAGATCGCATGATCATTGCCATATATTGTTGAGATATTGGAAGTTCTAAATAATCTTTCTTCTTCTTCTTCTTCTTCTTCTTCTTCTTCTTCTTCTTTTTTTTTTTTAATTGGTACATGATTAGGCAAAATATGTCCCCTTCCTCAGCATGGCTGAAGTGTGTATGCAAAACCTGAATAGGACTGACCCACTACCTTGGCCCTCCATCAGGCCGTGCTGCCACATCGGTCCTAAATTAGGTCGTGCTTCCACCTCGGCCCTCCATCAGGCAGTGCTGCCACCTCGGCCCTCCATCGGTCTGTGTTGCCACCTCGGCCCTCCATCAGTCCGTGTTGCCACCTGGGGCCTCCATCAGGCCGTGCTGCCACCTCGGCCCTCCATCAGGTCGTGTTGCCACCTCAGCCCTTCATCAAGCCATGCTACCAGTCACCTTGGCTGGACCAACCTGTCACCTCGGCCCGACACAGTCAAGTAATGCACCCAGAAACGTGCACACATCCACTCCTACATTCAAGGGACGTGATCCCTGATCATGGGGGTAGGACTCTATCCACGACACGTCATCAGAGGCGTCCACCCCTCTCACGACTTGCACCTTCGAGATCAATGAAGAATATTCTCAGAATATGCCCTGGAACCCAGAATATTCCCATAATCACAGTGCCACTCCCCTCAAGGACTCTACGCATAAACTGGACTCTCCACGAATGTCCCTCCTTCTCTCTCCATCAGTAGCCTATAAATACCAAGATAAGCCTCCATCATGGGGGATCGATCAATCACTTCTTTTATTGGAAAAACTCTCTTGAGCATTTGTTGTGGAAAGATCTGACTTAGGCATCAGAGAGTCCCTCGTCGGGTCAGTCCGGTTCTCCCCTGTCATCTCTTTTGTACAGGTCGGTCAAAGCACCAGGAACTGCAGGGAAGATCATCCGGTCAATTTTTGGCGCATCAGTAGATATAATCATTTTTCATCTTTCTTATTTTTAAGGTAATTTACAACGCCACCCCCTGAAAAATGCCACAATTATAAGATCATCCGCTCTGTTTCAACAAATTATACTCAGACCCCCTATAGTCAGTCACCGTTAAGAAATATACCTTACATGCTGACGTCAGCTATTATATTTTATTTAAAATACCACAATACCTTTATTAAATATGAAGTACCTAAAATACCCATGTAGTAATATACATTTCTCCCAAATCCCAAATCGATAGATTTGGATCACCGGCGATCGTTCATAGCACCGGAGATCACCACGGCAGCAGTATCAGCGACGTACAGCGACCGAGGGGAACTCGCGCGGTGACTAGCAGCATGGGGATTTACTGTTCTTCTCCTCCTCGTGGATCGGTCTCTTGGGCTTACCTTGGACGGAGATCTTCTACTCTCTTTTCAAGTACTCTATTTAGAGTGACCCTTTGTTAGTGTTAGCGAGTTGGAGAAAGTTGCAGAAAGAAGGAGAAGAAGAGAGAGAGAGAGAGAGAGAGAGATTGAGAGAATTAGTAGCTATGAAGAAGATTTATGGGAAAGGAAAAGTTCATCCATCGCCTCCCGTCATCTTCGATCATCTCGCGTTCTTACCTGCAACTCTACTGACACTTACGGTGGCGCTTTCACCAGAAGCAAGGGAGTTTCTCGCTTTTCTCATCTCTTGTACTCTCTTTGGAAGTTCGGAAGAATGGTCAGAATCAGAAGATTTTTGTTGCTAGTGGTAGTGGTGGAGATCATCCTGCATATTTTAACTGCAACTGTTTCAGG
This sequence comes from Macadamia integrifolia, assembly GCF_013358625.1. NCBI lineage: Eukaryota > Viridiplantae > Streptophyta > Magnoliopsida > Proteales > Proteaceae > Macadamia > Macadamia integrifolia. Next base: position 10,340,167 of record NC_056568.1, on the reverse strand, counting down.
TGTTATATGAGTTACTGGGTTCGATGGGTTTCTTCACCTAACTGTTAACTCATTCATAAGATCCTTGATGGCTTCGAAGGTCTGTTGATTCAGCAAAGAGTTAATCCTAAGAACAAAAGAGATAGAAGGAGAAGAGGCGGTCACGGGTGATCGGTTTCTCAACTCCAAAAAAATGCATTAATGTCAGCTTTTTCTCCGCTCAAATCGGTTTTTCAATTTTAGGTTTCTCAGTCCGTTAGGCGTGCTCATGGGATTTCAAGGTGAATTTATTGAACATTTGTAGCTATGGGTCGTCCTAGATTTCGATTCTATTATGCCATTCATCTTCCTCCTGCTACTTTTGTTGATTTTAACGGTGGGACATGTTTGATGGATTACCATTGGAGTTGAGCAGTCTGGTGGGATCGATAATGCCTCTACACAGCGCAATCGCTTATGCTTGCCGGATCTCTATCCTGTCAGTGGAATCTCAGAGTTGGGGATGATTCCCCATGGTGCGTTTTAGTTAGTTGTTTCTTTCTTTTTAATTTACTTGATAAACTTTCGTTATCTCTTCTGGTATTTGGTAAGATGTGATTAAAAGGTATTGCTAAGTCTCAATTGTACTTAATCGATGCCTTTCTTGATTCTATGATGTGCCATTATTCTTTTTTCTATTTCATGTTTGTCAGTAGATTTTCATTCCTCTATCCTATCTCTATCACAGATGATTCAGCAAAGAGTTTATCGTGAGAACAACAGAGAGAAGGAGAACAGGCGGTCACGGGTTTAACAATGATTCAAAGGATTTTGAGGAGAGTTCGGTGGTCCGGTGTTCTTATTTTCTTTCGATCACCTTCACTCTTGTCTCTGCAATTGCTATTCTTGACTTCTCCTTCAAAAACCTAATCGGAGGAAGTACCGGAATCCTCGTCTCTGCATTGATGTTTCGGTGAAGGTGAGTATAGGTAGGGGTGAGGAGGAATTGTGTTGCAACATGAGCTTTAATGAATAGGGTATAACGATCATTTTAACTCTTCACTTAACAGGGACTGACTGTAGGGGGTCTGAGTATAATTTGATGAAACAGAGAAGGTGATCTTATAATTGTGACATTCTCCAGGGGGTGGTGTTACAAATTACCATTTTTTTTTATTGGACCGTGTTCATCACCTTGGTGGCTTCATATATCCTTGAGAAGCATTCTCTTCTTAATACCTTAAAGTTTTGAGGTAGACCCTCAAGATGGTATTAGAGCCCAAATCCCTTTGTTATCTTTCGTACGTTATCCGTCCACTTAAAGAATCGATTATGCCGAATCAATCTTGATAATCTTTTTTAATGATTCATGATCCTTGATATTTTTATATACTTGAAGAGTTATTTCCGCTTAACCCATCAAGATTCGGAGTTGAACCCTCTACAATCTACGTTATATATACATTACAGTGCTGACTGCATCAGGTTGGATAATTACATCACACAGGTCCACTTGGCAGCAGCAGCATCATCATCATCTTTAACAAGGAGGTGGAGGAGGTGGGGTACACAAGGTTGAAGACAAAAGCACCGTTAGCTACCAAAACTCATACATGGGATGATGGGAAACCTTCCTGTGCGGTAGGCCTGGATCCCAAAAGCCTCACGGAACCTCTCCAATCGCTGAAACAACTGGAGAGTGGCGACGCCTCCTGTTTAATTTGTTGTATAAGACAAGTCGCTGGACAGTGGAGAGTGCGACTGCCCGAGATTCGAAAGAGACAAAGTGGTATCAAACTATTAAACAAATAGAAAGGTAGAAAACAAAAAAAAAAAAGCAGGCAGTCAACGGACGGCAACTTCAGCCTTTCGCCGCCTGTGACGGCGAACACCATGCCTGAGACTCTGAGAGAGAGAGAGAGGTGAAAAAAGCCGTCTTTGTCGATCACTTTATCAGGAAATATTTATTAGAATGGATTTGATTTGCCTGTTTAGTAGAAGAAAGTATGGATGCGTCAGGGTCTGTCGTAAGAAAAATGAGAGAATAGGACAAACTGACAAAAGGAAGAATCGTAGAGATCAAGAGAAGGTGGTGGCCCTGCCTGCAACTATCCTGAATGCCCAGCATACATTGCATAAGCATGGTGACATGCTCGATCACTCTCTCTCTCTCTCTCTCTCTCTCTCTATCTATCTCTATCTCTCTCTCTCTCTCGCGAGATAGAGAGAGAGAGAGAGAGGGAGATGAAAGAACCGACCGACAGAGAGACAGCACACCCCCTGCTAACACGCTGACCTAGAAAGCTTCTTCCTCTGCTTCTCTCGCCTTCACCTTTGAGCAAAGGGTGTGGATCGATCGAAACTGATTTGGCAGAAATTGGAATCAAACTGGATTTTTGATAGAAATTGAAAATTAAAAGTAATTTGATAAGAAAAGGAGGCCAGTTGATGGTAATCCGATAAGATATTGAACTCTATCCGACACAAAAAAAACAGAAAGAAAAAGGAGAGTGTTTCCTGTGAAAAGAGGTGCAGTTCTTATGCTTACATGAGGAACAATAGAAGCACACAAGGAAGTACCATAGAGATATTATTTTTTATTTCATAAAAGTAGATCTTTTTGCAACTCCATGCATCTAGGCATAGAGTCATACATAAGAAATCGGATCAAAACCAAAACTACCTTAATGGTTTAAGTTTTGGTTTAATTTTGGGCTGATCCATAAATCGAAACCAAATCGACTGATTGGCATACATCTAAGTCTCCCACGGATAAATGGTGAAAGAAAAAAATGATAAATTTCTAATAATTTGTGAGGAAAAAAACTGAAAAATTAGTAACATGGAAAATGAAATTTTATGATCAAATGCAGATTCCAGTTTGCACATATTCACATAATAAGATGTGAGTGACCATAAAATTCATCACTTCATAAATTTAACAGGGTTTAACAAAAGACAGTTTGTGTTTTGAGCCAGTATAAAGATTAATGAGAATATACATGAAAGCATCAACAACAACCGAATTCCTCCTTTCATGTGGAATAGATGGTAAGACGATGTCCCATATATGTTAATGTAGGGGTGATGCTGACTTTTGCCATTCTTTTTCTCATTTTAAGCATCATCTCAATACCATGTGGTAGTTACATAAGAGAATACCGTTGGAAATCAGCACTCAGTATGGACCGTATGGCAGTGGGACCCCGGAATCTTGAATTACAGATATGCTCTGATGGTGATAGGCTGATAGCTATCCAATGCTCTACTCTTGTGGTGCGTGGTCCCACCACGAATTGAATGTTGCATCACATAGCTGAGGTTACAAACAGAGAGAGAGAGAGAGAGAGAGAGAGAGAGAGGATAAAGAGATAGAGAAACAAACAAAACGCTTACGGCGAAGAGGAAAATGTCACAAATACGTACCTTCTGGTTAATGGCCCATCTGTTTGTGAAAAGTTCTACAAGATTTTAACAAAGTCAGATAAAGAGATTTTAATGAAGTCATTAAAACTACTCTTAGGCCTATTCTGGTTAAGCTGGTTCTACTATTCCAGAATGATTTACACTTCACTTTGATACCTACAATGCAAATTAGGCTATAGAAATATGTGGGAAAAATATATAACCACTCGGGTTCCCAAATCAAGACCTATACTAGACATCTCATCTCTAGAATTAGATCCTTTCTCACACCTCCTCTCAACTTTCATCTCATACTTGAGAAAAAGCTGGTGGCCATCTCCTCTTTTTCACTTCTGGGGTTTACTAGTTTCTTTTAATTTTTTGTACTATTACCTTATTCTTCATTCACTATTTACTAGTATGGGTTCAGTTGGCCACCTTTTATTGATTCCCACACCACGACAAGACATTCCCCCTCCAATCTTCTTTCGAATTCCCTGTGCTTAGATTTCTCTCTGCCCTCTGCCCTCTGCCCTCTGCCCTCTGCCCTCTCTCTTTCTCAGTACCTTAACTTAGTGCCTTATATATTACATAGCATATCAAACAGAAAACGACCCCAACATTCTAAAATCAGATTCACTTTTTTTTAAAGGTAATCCCTGATGATGATCATTGTTTCGTGCCAAAGTCCAAAAACCCCATACGTCAAGCAGTGCTTTTGTGGGATCAATGAGTGATAGTGAATTATATTCAATATTAATTCAAATCCCAATCAACCGACCCGAACGATGATGGAATGAGGTTTCCTTTCACTAGGCTATCAACCCTGTTGGTAGAATCACCTCTCTCTCTCTCTCTCTCTCTCTCTCTCTCTCTAGAAAAGCCATCACACAATCTAAACTTCTCATCCATTATCAACTTTATGATCTTAGTCTCTCTTGATGATTAACCCAGATTATATTCCATACTTTATATTTGAGAATTTAGATAAATCTTGCAAATTTGTTTGTCCATGAAAAAAAAAAAAGATCATATATATAAACTATACAAAGATAAAGACAGATCAAATCCCAATATGGAGTGGGAAATATATATAAGAATAGTAAGGCTCCTGGACTACATATGTTAGGGAGGTCCCTAGCCAGTACAACATATAATAAGTAGTATCCAAGAAGGGGAGGAATTCAGATGTAATGGGATCCAACATTTTGTATGGAAATAGTAAACCTATTATATATAAAAGGGAAGAACACCACACTAGAAAGCTAGTGCGCCTAATAGCACGTCTAGAATGGTAGGAGAGGGAGAGAGGAAATGGGAATATGAAGTTAAAATTAGGGTTCTAAAATCCATCAGTCACGGCCTATTCTGATCTAGAATCGGATTGAATTTATTAGGATTTGTGAAAATTTGTATGGAATCGGTCAGAATCGTTCAAAACATGCCTTAACCTTAGAATTTGTACCATGATGAGTCAAGTCAGATCACCTGATCAGATTGAAATCGGTTAGGATAGATGATAAATCGATTGGAATTAGTCAAAACATGCCCCAATCTTCATACCAGATACCGATATGATATCATACCATAGCAATGGTATTGGTACAAGGGAGGGTAAAATGCTCAAAAAACAAAGGTATCGGTATTTTGAGGGGCAAAACTATCTAATTCGCCTTATCCATATTGGATACTCAATACCAATTCCTAAGACCATGCTAACCCTAGAAATCATCCAAAGGGTCAACTGAGCAATATCAGGCAAAAAGGGTATCGGCCGAAGCAATGCCGATTCTTAAAACCCTGGTTAAAACTAACGTGTGTGGATGAAGTGAGAATCAAAGGTTGAGAGAGAGGGTTAAATGGTCAAAATATGATGTGGTATCTATACAACCGATACATACCCATATTAGTATCGGATTTGAATTCAGAACAGATTAATACCCGATCCAATTATGGTTTTTATGTATTGATATCTTATCGATTGTATTTAAGACCAGTATCGATATATATCCGATCAATTTGGATCAATTGCCTATATCATTTCAGGGCTTAAATAGATAATTTTCTGTAGAAAAATAAAGACAAAAGTAATTGATACACACTGATTTTTATCATTATCGATCCACATAATATCAGTATCGATGTAAACCGATATCGATACCGATAACCAAATCCTTGAATCCAATACTGTGCACTAATGAGTTGAGAAATTTAAAAAATAAAAACTCAGGCCCAGGGCTTGGATCGTGATGGCCGCAGGCCACTCCTCTTCCACTTTTCGAGTGTAGCCGACAACAAAGACGGGCACAGCCGTCTATTAACCAACAAACCCTACTGCAAAAGCCTGTCTCTTGTCCCAACCCCAACAGCACACACTCCTCAACCCCTCCCCTCCACTCCTCTCCTCCTCTTCTCCTCTTCTCCATTCTCCATTCGCTGGATAGTAAAATTTTAAATTTAATGTAAAAATAGACCAACTCTCTTTTTATTTCTTTTGTCTCTTGTCCTCTTTCGTCCTTTCCCTCTTCTTTAATTTCCTCTTTTGTCTCTTAATTAAAGCATTAATCCATTTTAACATAACATAATAATCCAAACTCTCTTTCTTCATCTCCCTTACCTCACAATATAAATACCCACTTAACCCTTTCGTCAATCCTCACTGTTTCTTCTTCTCCTTCTTCTTCTTCAAGTTTTCTGCAGAGGCAATGCATTACCAGATGGGGTCTTGGGGATCATACATGTCATCAAGAAGCGTGAGTGACCCATTGGAGCGAGTGGAGAGACTCGCTTCGGAGAACGCTGTTGTGATCTTCAGCATCAGTAGTTGTTGTATGTGTCATGCCATCAAGAGGCTCTTCTGTGGGATGGGTGTGAACCCTACTGTGCACGAACTTGACGAAGACCCCAGAGGGAAGGAGATGGAGAAAGCTCTCATGAGGCTGCTGGGTACTTCTTCTGCTGTCCCTGTCGTCTTCATCGGTGGGAAACTCGTTGGGTCCATGGATAGAGTTATGGCTTCCCACATCAATGGAACTTTGGTCCCTCTCCTCAAGGATGCCGGAGCTCTCTGGCTTTGAAATAGAAGAAGATATAATGATATGATAGAACATGAACAAAAAAAAAGAGGGGATTGAGTGTGTTTGTTTGGTTAATTTCTCCTCCATTTTGGCGTTTGGATACACTAGTAATGAGTAATGACTAATGCTTTTCTCTTTCCTATTCTTAAGAATTTTACTAATTCTCTTCCTGTGTGTAATGGGATCTTCCTCTTGGTCTTGGGTTTCTTCTTGTAATGGATGTTGCAGATTGCAGAGAGAACTGTAGTTGATCCCTTCTCTGTATAGAAAGAAAAAAAAAAGAAGAAAAGTTAGACAAAAAACATTCACAGTTATCTTCACTGCTCTCTCTCTCTCTCTCTCTCTCTCTCTCTCTCTTCTTTATTACTTTCTTTTTCTGGGTTTGCTGTTTTCCCCCTTCAATCCTCTTCTTCTTCTTCTTCTTCCTTGGGCCTTACACATTGAGTGAACCACGTGGCATACGGAATAATGACATGGCATGGATTGACGGATAGTCAATAGGAAAACTGCCACGTTGGATAAGAGAAACTATAGGTCGGTGACTCGGTTGAGTAGACAGTGGTCAATAGACGGGTGAGGTTCAGTAGCCTGTGGTTCGATCACATACATGGATGCCGCCACGCGTCTTATCTCTGATCAACTCGGCCCTGGGCACTCGGCAGCGCCAGCACGCTCTGCCATTCTATGGGTGCACGCGGATCACGAGGTTCAAGAAAGGCGGTCTTATTCCACTGCTCCTCCTGCTACCGTGACGACCTTAGTAATGTAACATGTAACAGAGCGGCTTTTTCAGCACGACAAAGATGACAACAGAAATTTGCATTACGGGAGAATCTCTCTCTCTCTCTCTCTTCCGAGGTTCGATTCATGTATGAAACGATAAGTCGTGTGATCCAAGCACGGTTTTGGGACGGATCTATCCCTGATTTTCCTTCTTTTTTTTTTTTTTTTTTAAATTAGGTCTTTTACCTTTATTATGAACCGATATGGATCGGCCAGAATCGGTATCACTGCCTGCTAATTCCCATACAAATCACTCTGATTCGGTTGATCCAATTCTCTTTCCTTGAACCATGTTACTTATTTTTTGGTTTTCTTTTACAAAATTACTTACTCAAAGTTTTAATTAACAAAAATGCTCAAAATCAGATTTAGGTGTACAAAACTATTCAGTCAACAAAAATATCTGATTGTACATGGAAGATGAAGGAGAGTCACTGATTTGGGTAGTTTTGCAAATCCAAATTTTAGGTATTTTTGTTAACCGACACTTTGAGCGAATAGTTTTATAAATCCAAATCTGATTTTGAATGTTTTTGTTACCTGAAACTTTAGGTGAGTTGGCTTATAAAAGGAGACCTAAAATAGGGTAATCATGTAATTTTCTCAGAAAAAAAAAAAAAACCCTCTAAACCCTAGTTTCTATACAGGAGCAGTTTAATCTAAATAAGTCTGATATGGGATCAGCCTCTGCCGATTTCAATCTGAAATGGCATGAGTTGATCGATCCAATCTTTTAAAACCTTGCATGATCTAAAATCTTTTAGTAGACCCCTTCCAAATAGGGTTTTAAAACCTGAAACTGGGATCATTATCGATCCCATACCTCGATTTTGGATTGGAATCGGTCAAGATGGATGAGAACATCATCAATCTAAAATCCCCTAACCTTAGTTTCATATAGGGAACGGTCAAGCCTTATCAGACAAAATTGAGGTCGGACTTGGTCGATCTAACTAATCCGATGACTATTTTTCAAAACCCTGCCTCTAAGGTTCTTATACTATAAGCATAGAACCCAAGACCATATATTGCGATCATAAAGCACTGATTAGGAATAATTTTGCAATCACTAGGCGTGCAAAGGTTATCACATATTACTCATGAAGCAGTGGAAGTGGAAGGTATCTTGACAAGATTGAAGACAACTGCTATCAAAGGATGGAATATATATGAAGTTTGGTACACAAACAAGGAGTTACTTCACCTTATTCCATTTCCTATTCAATAAGCTTGGCCTCTCTTATATTTTGAAACATGTCACGCTATCTCATCCCTTTCACATACAATTTTCTTCCATTTTAAAGCAATAGAAGATTATCCGGTTATGAACCTATTATTTCACATGGCTTGTAACTATAATGGACAAGAATAACTATGATATAAATAATTTAGCTTAATATAGTTTTCTGTTTTTTTATTAAAAAAAAAAAAGGATAATAAATAAAAATCGTACACATGAGAAATTTTTGTCACGAGATTAATTTACTCCATGTTTCATATTTTATTTAAGGGAGCTACCACTTGTAACATTAAAGTGTTACAAGTGTCAGCACAGATAGAGTTGAAAATTTGTGAAAACATTGATCTCAAGGCCCCTATTCATTCTGGTGAAACAAAATCCAAGACTAGAGGGTGCATAAAGACTGCAGTGAAACGCATCGACATGATGTTATGGCACTAGGTGGAAGTATAAATGATTGAATTTGAGCTGAGAATTTAAGTAGTGATATCGTATCAATTGTATCGACTAATACATATTGGTATCATCGATACCCAATATCCATAGCGGTCCAATAGAAACCAATGATAGTAAATTGGTACAAAATACCAGCATATCGGTATCTTGAGGGGCAACAATTCGACCTGTATTGGTATTGACCAAAACCTTGGATGATGTCAAAAGGTTCATGTGAAAGAAGAACACACAACATTTACATCACCACCTCATGAAGAATGCCACAATTATAAAAACATTCTCTCTGTTTCACCAAATTAGACTTAGACCTCTTACCATCAATCACTGTTAAGTAAAGAGGTAAAATAACCGTTATACCATTCTCACTAAAACTCATTTTAACCCAATTCATCAATTTTTGTTTCTCTCTTGTAGGTAGGTGGCCTACTGATGGCGGTGGCGCCGAAGTCAGTGGTGGTGGCCAAGGGGGAACCTTTAAGCTATACTACGATGATGGGACCCCAACTGACCCATTTAAATGCCGACATTAATGATAGAGACTATTCCAACGGCCTCTTCTTAGATCTTCTATATACAGTGGCATCACTTTTGAGAAGCTGCCACAGTCGCCGGAACTATAAATCTGATGCAACTGCGAGTGCGAGGTCAATGGCACTTGGTTGGATCAAAGCGCTCACTCGTCAGCTCACTGGCTCTCCAGTAGGTATTATCACTTACCAGACTCATGAGAACAAACACCGGCGAAGATCCTTAACCCCAGTTGGAACTTGGCACAAGGTTGACCTCCTTCTAGAAATCCCGCCACAGCTAGGTAACCCCAAAATTTAATCCTAATAAATATATTCTAACGGGATAACAGGATAATCCTCCCAATCCTTACCCTTTTACCACTACTGTTCCTTTCCACTAATTTGACTAATCTTCTAGATTTTTCTATACTAATTTGACTAATCTTCTAGATTTTTCTATTAGTATATATTAAAATTTGAATCACATCTACCAGATCTGCTTCTCTCTCGCCGGAGATGTTTGATTCGTCTCTTGAGAGTTGAGTCTAGTCACTTTCTTTCTGTATTTCCGAGAATTGGTGGTAAGGCATAAGGGTTCTATCCACGGTTTCGACAAAGTTCCGAGCCAAAGACTTAAAATTCTTTCGCTCCAAGTAGTAGCTAGTGAACTAGGGTTTCTGAGTTCCGAAGATAAACCGAATAACTAGTAAGGAAAATTTAGCACAAACCAAGATGGTGATTTGCGTTTGGGTGGAAAAGTTTTGGAGGCTAATCAAGAAAATGGTCTCCTTTTTTTTCTTCCTTAGCTATCTGAGTTCTCTGACCGATCATTTGATCGGGGGATGGTAGTTCTTTGTCTTGTAGGGGGAAGTGAGAACAGTAGGAGGCATAGATTTTTAATCGCGCCGCTGCTGCTATGAGCGATCGCGGGTGGAATGGGGTCTTGGAATGGGGACCAATTACAAGGGTATTTCAGGTGCTTTATATTTAATAAGGGCATTTTGGTGTTTAAAATAAAATATTGTTGTTGATATTAACATATAAAGTATATTCCTTAACAGTGACCGATGGTAAATGGTCTAAATCTAATTTGATGAAACAAAATGGGTGTTCTTATAATTATAGCATTCTCCAAGGGGTGGCATTACAAATTACCCTAAATTTAACGGAGAAGGTTTCCAAAGCCGTCAAGGTAGGGCATGCAAAACTTCTCTGTCTATCCCTTTCATCATCTCATGATATAACCTTTCTGCCCTTCTACGTACGGTACCATTTTGTTATACCTCATCGGTTGCTCCCCTGTGCTACTTGCTCAAAAAACCCTCTCAACAATAAATCCAAACCTTATCCCAACTTAATAGGATCTGCCACATGGAGATTCCAAGCAAGGATGAGCATAAGGTTCCATGTAAGAAGATTAATGAGTTATGGCTAATTATAATAAGTGTCGGTCAACTTGATGCACCACTACAGATCAACCACAGGCTTATAACGACAAGACTATAATAAGGTTCTAGCTGTGTACCTGACATACCATATAAATTGGTCAACCCAAAGCATCAACATACATTACATCCACCATCAAGATAATCTATCACTCAATGAAAACAACCACAATCATTTGTTAAAAATTGTAGGGGGTTTTATTTTCGATAATGAAAATTATGTTTAAAAACTGAATTTCCAAGCACTTCATATGTTTGGGGCTTATATGCAAAAAAACAAATGCCAGGGCAGAAATTCACCAACTCATTCACATTTTTTTATCTTTTGGCCAACTCCTCACAAGTCACGACAAAAAACTCGTTAATGAATACCATATGCGCCCCCCCCCCAACTCAAAAACCACCTAGACCCTAACTTGTAGCCCAAGGCCGTGTTTGGTTTGGTAAATCAAATGGTATATGTATCAAATATGGATGTCAATCTTTTGAAAGACATTCTTTTAAACTACCCATCTAGTTGAAAAATCGTTTGGTTGCCTTGACTCTCTCTCTCTCTCTCTCTCTCTCTCTCTCTCTCTCTCTCAAAGACTAGTCTAAGCAGAAAATAAAACTCGATTTTCTCCATCCTTACTTCCAAAGAATCATGACCATAGATTGGTCTATATTCAGAAAATAATACTCATTTTATTGGTCAAACTTCTCCCTCTTTTCAAATCCTCCCTCCAGTTGTTTACTTCTAAAACCTTCCTTCCATCTTTCCCTTAAATCCAAATCCTCACCTTCAGGGCTTTACCTTCTCTTGTTCGTTTCCCAATTCCACCCAATTTTAATTCCCGTCTCTGATTTGCTTCACCCTTCAAAGCAATTGAAGTAATTTTAGCAAAACCCATTTCTTATTTTTTGCAGTTAATTGCCAATTGAGTGGGAAAAATACTAATCCTTGAAACAATCTTGAACAACCATTCTGATGTTTGTGTAGAAACACAACCCTAAAACGATGCAGAAGATAATGAAAAAACATGAACAAACAATGCACACAAATTTACGAGGTTCGACAAGATTGCCTACGTCCTCGGTGAGATGAGATCTGCTTCACTATCAATGGAGAATAAGGTTACAATGCTCATCCTTCACACCTCTTAGTATTGTTTGCCTATCAAGGCGCTGCACCAATACTCCCTGTATTAAACTATGATGGAATACAAGCTTTGTCCTTCTCCGAAAAAATGTTGGATTTTCTCTTAAACATGAATTAAACCTCTTTTCTAAGTCAAATCAAATTTTGTAAAGTCGCCGACAGGCTATAGCAAACGTCGTCGATGGCAGGGTAGGTGAACTAGAGAAAAAATCTGGGGTTTAGTGGAGGTAGATCCAAGCACTTCGATCTCCTCTATTACATATCCATGAACAAAACATGTGAGATCTGAGTTTAAAAACCTAAACTTACAACACGAAAGAAAGAGCGGTAGATTCTGGTTTTAAAAACCTAACCATACAATTCCATAAAAACGAAACAGAGAGCGGTAGAGAGAGAGAGAGAGAGAGAGAGAGAGAGAGAGAGAGTGACCATGAGCTTACCAGTAGTGGGGTGGGGCTACAGAATTGTCGGTAGTAGACTCTCGGTGAGAGGGTATCGAACCAGAGAAGCTTGGCTTGACAATATCGCGGGTTTAGTGGCCTCCGTAGAGGACGTCTTCCACTTTCCCCTTTTATATTAGGGTGTTAAAATGGTTGCTCAAATCTAAATGTTGGTGTTGACATAAACTCAGATTTGAGAGACATCCTTTGTAATATGGTCATTCATTGGAAGCAGGTGGTTCTCTTATGAGGGTCATCCTAGTGAAACCAAACAACCCAAAAAATTAAGAATTGTCATTCTAAAGAATGTCATCCAATTGATTTACCGAACCAAACACGCCCCAAGCCTGCCTAAAGCCCACCTAATTGCGTTATTACATGATTAACAAAATCTTGTCCTCTTTGTATTGGGCATTTGCACTGAAAATTGCCACATCATCCAATCACATGGCAAAATAAGGTCCAATGGAGAGAAGCCTCTCTACACTGGATCTCATAAAAAGCAAAAATTGCCAACATGAATATAATGCAGTAAACACAAAGCTTAACAGTCGGTCAAAACTTAACCTGAAAGTAACATCCATGGATGTAAGTATATTGTAACCTTGAAGATCAAGTTTGCTACTTCAGCCCTGTGAAGCCAGCAGAGTCACTGGTCCATTGAAGGGCAATACTAGTTTACTTTAATCACATTAGTATTATAATAAATATGTCTTTGGAATCTCTAATCTAATGCAACTTGAATATGAAAAGCATAAGTGAGAAGTACCGCTTGTTTGCCCGACCATATTGTTCCAAAAATATGCTTTCACCTCATTAGTGCCACTGTGCTGAAGAAATTTCTGCAACTTTGACACCTAGGGTAGATTTATGCTTAAAAACTGATACATTATTCTTGACATCTTTTCTGTAATGATTTTTGCTTGAAAGACATACCTTCATGCTCGCACCCAACCTAATCATAAAATTGTGTGAGAGAGAGATTAACTAAGAGATGCCCAACTTGGATATGGGCATTCATAAATCCACCCAGGACCTGAGTACTTCACACAATGAAGCCACAAACCCTCTTCATGTCCGCCATATCTGCAACAAATAAGAAAAGATTTAGCAAAACATAATGGCTGCGGCACAGATAACATTGACAATTATCAAAGTGCATATGACCACGAAATGAAAAACTTAAAGCACCATTCTCCAATCTAATAATATATTCCAGTCAAGCTACAATTTAAGGAGCAGTCCAAGGAGGTCCCTTCTCATTTTGTATAGGAAAAAAGACCAGTTGAGTCTTTGTCATAGCTAGTAATGTTGTAGGTGGTCGTAAAGAGTCCTAGCCTACTGAGTCCCTTGAAGACTCCATTTTAATGGTAAGAATGTGAGGCTGCATATCTACCCAGTCCATACATCAATATATTTCAACTTTTCTTTTGTCTGAAAGAAATCCAGATTAAACAAGAAAGTTTACATGCTTTTTCTAATTGTTTTTGGGTGGAAGCTGTTATGGCTCACTTTGCTGGTACAAGGGAAGCGCTGTATAAAACCTCCACGAGACACACAACAATAGATTGGAGAGGATCAAATGGCCCAGAATATATTTTAGAGAAAAAAAAGAGGTCCACCAACAGGGCAGCAGTATGGTTCTACGTTAATATTTGATGGGTACACACAGTGCTAAAAAATATCAGACAATCATCTACATTGAATTGGAATTTTTTTCTGGGTTTGCTATCTTTCTGCAGAACCAGATTAGAATGCATCCAGACCTAATGTTCCTGTGACAACACCTAAGAAATCAGTTTTTTTTTCTCCTAGATAACTGAATTCTATTGAAAAAGAAAGAAAAACACAGGGCTAAAGTACAACACCACACACACATCAATCCAAAAAGGGTTGGGAGACCTCAAAGAGGGCCACATGATAGGCAAAGGACCCACATACAAAACATGCCTAATAACTCTTGACTTGGCCAACTTATCAACTAAAGATATGGCAGACCATAATCAGTAGGGTCCTCTCCACAACAACCTTAAATGTTTTTCGAACTCAAAAGTGACACGCAGTAAACAGTCGCCCGGGCCTGGTCCCTTTGTAAGGAGGCACCCCTTCTCCCAAAGTTACAGGGCTATCTTGTCGAGTTCCTTAGAGAGAGTTGTCTCATGCCCCTAGGTATTCTCTAGTTATCCACCTGTGTCAGTTACGGGTATTGTTACCCTTTTGTTGAAGGTCGTTTGAGCTTTTTCTGGGAGTATGGCATGTGTTACTTCAACGTTGTAGCCTCTGGTACTCAAACATTGGCTCGGTCATAGTTTTTAAGGCGCTGGTAAGGCGACGCCTTAGCAGCGCCTTGGAGCTAATGCGGTCTAGAGATGGTAAGGAAATGCTCCGCCTTATGTGAAGTGGCGCCTTATAGGGTTTTTTTTTTTTTTTAAACACATTTTAAAATTACTTGATGAAGATTCCAAATATATATTTTTTATTGGTAGGTGTATGGTTTTGTTCACACTTGAGATGTATGGGATCAGCTTTACTCCATCAAAAATAACCAAAACAAACAAAACAAAAACACGATTCATAAACAGGGTTTGGATTTTGTCAAGGGTTTTAAGAAAGGACTTTGAGAAGGAATCAAGGAACAAGGAAGAACCATTGATCCAGGCCACCATTTTGCTCCGACAGCGGTGAGCTTCATTCTTCTTTGACGGGAGTAGAAATATAGTGGATGACCTTAGGACTTAGGCACTGATTTTGGCATCATACAGGTAAGTATAATAAATACTTGTATTTTTATGTCTTCTTTTCTTTATATTTATAATTTTGTTTCATAATTATGTATTTATATTATATGTTAAAATGTTATGATGATTGATGATTGATGATTGATGAAGATGAACTTAGTTTATTCACTTTATTGATTTGTTTTAATTGGTATGAATATGAACCTTTAATATTTATTTAACATATGAGTAATAGGATTCAACTAGGATTTGAGTCAAATAGATTGGTTTTATAAAAAAAATTACACATGAACACTTTAGTCGATAAGGCGATGCTTTATGCCCGCCTTATCGCTAAGGCGCTCTGAAAGACCCTCAAACGCCTCCGTCGCCTTACCGCCTTAAAAACTATGGGCTCGGTACATACATTCAAACCACTGATGGTCATATATCTTTTATCAAGAAATAGAAGGCAAAAATTCATAAAAGGGTTTTCCAGGCTTGCACATATGGTACCGAAGCTCAGTAATTATATGATACCCATAAAAATTCGGGAATTTCCAGTTTAACTAATGTCATAGTTCCTGAATTTCAACGCGAATCAAGATCAAGGAAAGGATGTCTTCAAATCACTAACTCAAATCCATTGTCGAATTCTACTAAGCAGAATATGGAGGTACTTACGGCAGAACCGGCAGATCTGGCCTTTCACAAGAAAGTAAGTGTTAGATATTCACCCCAAAAAAAAAAAAAAAGTGTTATTTTAACATCGTTCAGTGCGATCTTGGAAGTGGATACTATGGTATTCCACTAGGGACAGTAGATAAAGCCAAGCTGAGCTGGAAAAATAGTCAACTTTCAAGTAAAGAAAAATGGTAAGATGTACTCAGTTCATGATTTATCAATTTGGTGTCTGAGATGCAAGGTTTCAAGCTGCAAAAGGAAGAGCTTGAAGCAAAGGCCCGTACAGTAACTACAAGATAAGACTTCGACCAGAAAAAGCCCAGCAATATGACTTATAGATTAAGGGAAGGTTTTGCTCCAGCCATGGTCAAGGGAGACCGAGGCCTTTGGATGGTGTCAGGGAACAGTACAGGGGTATTATCGACCCTGTACTATTAGCGGGCAGACATTTACAGGCATTGATGGTTGTCCTTTTCCTCCGCCCATGGTGCTGGAAAACTTCTCTAAATTATAATCGATTCTCAAGTGACAAGAGCATAGAGGAATACCTCTCTTCTTCATAATAGCCTAGCTGGTTTATATCCCTTTCTATCGACTTCTCTTTTGTCAGCTCAGTCTCGCATGTTTGACCTTACTAGACTATCTAGCTTGATTTAACTGGTTTAGTGGCTACTAGCTAGTCTTCCTAGTCTGCTCTGCCTTTTAGCTTGGTTTTTTGTTTTAGCCATTATTCTCAGCACTTTTCTATCATGGAGTCATTCTCTTGAATTTTCCTATGTAAGTTACTTCTTTTAAGAAGTCGGAGCTGTTCTAGTACACAAACAAGCATGGTTCGAGAACTCGACCGATATGGTCGAAATTTTGCATGTTTCGACCGTATCGCAATAGGTCAATACCATATAGCCTGTGACTTTAAAAATTCGCAGGTTTCGACCTATATCGACCAGTTTCAATGAAAAATCTCATGTTTCTACTGAAACATGAGAAATTTCGATCAAACCACATGGTTCGACCCTTTGGGTGGAACCAACTCTTATGTAAGTTAGTTTGTAAAGAAATCAAAGGCTCCTATTCTCAAAATTCAACCCACTCCCCTTACTTTTTTCTCTTTGGAGTGGAAAACTTGGGGAAACACTCAAGATTTCCCCTTTGTGCCTAACAAAGTTGAATCTAATGTTGGATCTTGCTTGATCTACATAAGGAAGGCAGTTTGGACCAAAAAGGTAAGTCCCAACTTCCCCAAAAATCATTTTTTTTTTATAGAATATAGTTGTAAATAGAGTAGAATGATGTAAATTCTTTATATGTTACTTAGAATGACTCGATCTACGCATTAATGGTGTCCAATTTTTTTTTGTATGTTAATTTTTTTTTTTAAATGCATTTACCTAGAACATATATTTGAAAAAAATTGGGTTAATAGTTGATGTTTGATGTTTGATATTCGATTTAATATATGTTGAACACCATTGGCCGATCTACAGCGAGATGGTTTCGGTTTTTTTCTTTTTCTTTTTTCAGAAATTCATTAAATATTTCCTGAAATTATTTTTAAATGTAAATAATTATGAAAATTTTTCTATTATGGTTTGAAAAGTCAAGAAAATTATTAAATTTATCAGATGAAGTGTCCTAATAACAGGTACATTCACATAATGTTGAGAGATAACCCATGATGATGTAATATTTTTATTTATTTTGGATCATTTGTATTATGTATTGATGTAGATTGTAGACAATGTAATTATGGTGTATAGTTCCAGAATTTCAGTCAACTCATTGTACATTACCAAACCTTTGGTTCACCACACAAGTATGACTTTATGTTTTTTTTTTT
>NC_056568.1:10286179-10322421 GCF_013358625.1 Macadamia integrifolia | reverse complement strand
ATGAAAGTAATTATGTGAATGTGTTAGAAATGTCTAAAATATGATGTATACAAAAAATAGGCAAAAAAAAAAAAACACAATTTAGGGGTCGAAACCTAAGTTTCCACCAAACCGGGAAAAATTCCTTGGTTTCCTCGAAATTTCCCAGGTTACGATTGAAATTTCAGTCTCCCCAAGGGTCGAAACCCGATATCTTGAACCTTGCAAACAAGGTTGTTTGGGATTTTTTCTATACATGTCAGTGTTGAGATTTCATTTTATTGTGGGTTGTCATGGATTGGCTTCCGATCTGAGTACAAATGCATTACACCTCCATAGAAAGATTGCAGAGCATGTGAATGCCATACAAGATATTGACTAAAACTATTTGCATTATTGCTCAAGTCATGGAAAACTACGGGTCCGTTTGATAACGTTTCTGTCGTTTCTGTTTCAAAAAACGGTAGAAGCATAAATTTCCGTTTCTAGAAACAGAAACGGAATTGAAGGTGTTTGATAAGTCATATTTTTGGAAGTCGATGGTAACCAGCGAAAGAATGGCCATGAGTCGTTTCTAGAAACGGCGCCTGGGTCATTTCTTGACCCATAAATAGGTAGAAATTACAATTTCTATTTCTGAAAACAAGTGAAACGAAACAGTTTTATCAAACGCTTTTTGTTCCGTGTCTAGAAACGGCAGAAACGCGTTTCTTGAAACGTTATCAAAAGGGCCTTAGGACTTTACAAGTAACCACAATAAAGTAGATACACATGTACGAACATACATAGTCCAACTCAGACAGTTCATGTTAACAATGCTCTAAAATCAAATCATAGTAAAATTTCTTACCCTTTAGGAGTCAAATTTGGACAATTAGTACACATAGGATCAATGCTGAAACCCTCACAGGAATTCTCTTCATATTCCTCCAAATCAGCATTACAAGAAAAAACAGATGCCGGAGAATGGTCTGAATTAACTACCGCTGCTCTGTCAGCTGTTGTTCCTTCAATAGAACGATCCGCAACAGTTTCAGATAGGTACAGCACATCATTGGCTATGGGGTGGCCCGTATATTGCAAGTGAACACGGATCTATGTCATCCAGGATCATCAAGATAACTCAGGCTGAACTTAAGTATAAAATAATCAAAATGCAATACAATTTCAACCACAAAAGCAGCAAAGTATCATTGCAAGCACATCAAGTCCTTCATAAAGATGGAGAGTCTGCAGAGTTTTTAGTAAATGAAATGCAAAACTTACAACAGGGATCTTTTGATCATTGAAAGAATCTGTCCTGGGTAAATAGTGTTGGCAGAACCAACTCAAATCTCTATAAATTATAAATTCTCTTACCTGATGAGTCCGGCCAGTGATTGGTTCACATAATACAATACTATGAGTTCCATCGGTACCAATCCTTGTAAACTTTGTGCATGCAACCTTTCCCTTCAAGGCTGTCCCACCAAAACTGTTTCCCTCCTGCAAAACTCAAGGTTTGGGACAATAATTCCCTCCATATACACTAATGAACAATCAATAAATGACACAAGGAAATTGCAAATATAAAAGCCACTTCTCTAGCAAGGCTATCTGAAGAGAAAACATGCCAAAAATATAGTGATTATATCATGAATTACCCACTGGATAAGAAAAAGATTTCACGACGTCTGACCACTTTTACCATTGATGACTTTCGAAACATAAGGTAGTGCCCTTTGAAACTTTTGGCTTAACTTTTTCTCTTTTCTAGATTTTGCTTCAGGTTCAAGTTTCATCCATTCTAATTTTGTTTATGGCTCAAGTTCCTACTCATCAATGTCTTCAAACACAATATTAAGTTGTCCTTGCCTCCTAGGGTCTTCTTTGGTATAGAAATCCTAAATTCAAAAGATCTCAATTTTGAGTAGGACAAAGCTCTAGAACGTGGGAGACCCAATAGAAGGTCCTCCAAACCCCTGACAATTAGTTAATGAATTTGGTGCTTTGCCAAATACTCCTTGAAAGTGGTGATGCTTTCTACAGTTGATGATGTTATGCAATTAGGAACTATCCTTTTCCTTTCTTTCGTTTTCAAACAATAAGGCCGTAACCCAACCTTTAACCCCGCTAAACCTTAATTTTTTAAATTCCAACACCATCCCAATCATCATTTAAAACTGTTTGAGATGGGAGTTATAGAGATAGTCTCACATCGGTTATCTAGAACCTTTGATGTGTCCTAATATACCCTTTGGCTATCTCCACCTAATTCCTAAAGGTTTTGAGTCGGACCCCCACAAGTGGTACTTTGTGGGCTTTCCCACTTTATTTAACATGGTATCAAAGTCAGATCAGCTTGTTGTCTTCCTTAAGATGTATATCCATGTGTGTGCTGAAGCTAAACGTGGGGGAGAGTGTTGAGATGTTGAGAGTTATAGGGGAATAGTCTCACATCAGCTATTTGGGACCATTAATGTGTCCTAATATACCATTGGGCAATCTCCACATGATGCCTCAAGATTTTGGGTTGAACCCCCAAGTGGTATTTCGTGGGTTTTCCCACTTTATTTAATACCATGTTACAACTGCTTATCCCAGAAGTTTGAGTTGTTTTGTAAGGGCAATGGTAATGTATATCAACACCCCACGACGTGCAGGCCCACACACATGGCTCTGCATGTGACACCATCACATGGCATCGAGTGTACAAGGCTTAGGGGCACAACAAAAAAACACAAACGCCTCACACTTACCGAGGATTGAACACACCCCACGACGTGCAGGCCCACACACATGGCTCTGCATGTGACACCATCACATGGCATCGAGTGTACAAGGCTTAGGGGCACAACAAAAAAACACAAACGCCTCACACTTACCGAGGATTGAACACACCCCACGACGTGCAGGCCCACACACATGGCTCTGCATGTGACACCATCACATGGCATCGAGTGTACAAGGCTTAGGGGCACAACAAAAAAACACAAACGCCTCACACTTACCGAGGATTGAACACCCAACCTCCTGTTATGATACCATAAAGCTTGAGATGTTAAGGGAAACAACAATGTATATCAACACCTCCCTGCACGTGCAGGTCCACACACAGAGCTTTGTACGCAACATCATCAAGTGGCACAGAGAGTATAAAGTTATGGGGCATGACAACACGACATAAAACCCTCGCACTTACCAAGGATAGAACACTTGACCTCCTAGTTTTGATACTATGTTAAATAAAGTGGGAAAACCCACAAAATACCACTTGGGGATCCTGTACAAACTGAAACCTATAACGATGCCGAAAACGGATGAAAATAACACAATCACACAATGCAACACGAAGATTTACGTGGTTCGGCAAGATTGCCTACGTCCATGGTAAGATTAGAACTACGTTACAAACAATGGAGAGGAGAATAAGGTAACAGCCACTCATGCCTCCTCTTGTACATAGAACCTTACTTGCTACAAAGTCATAATAACATTACAAGTACATTTTATCGAAATATGCAATGTGGGCCTACTCACTTCGGTCCGTATGACCCTTCAAAATCAATTCACAAATGCAAGTGGCGGATACAAGACATCACACCCCCAACAGGTCCAACCCAAAACCTTAAGCCATTAGGTGGAGATGGCACAAAGGTATTTTAAGACACATCCAAGGTCCCAGATAACTGATGGAAGACTAAACCTCTATAACTCCGACATCTCAACAAGAATCCAAACCTACAGCCTAAAACCAATCAACTTAAATCAGCCACCTTTCCTAATTCCAGCAACCTTCATTTAAGTCTCGAACCTGTTAGAATAAGGATTACTGTGCCGCAGGGGCACATTGTGGCATCCCCTTCTCCACCGACTCTAATTAGAGTGGGGGGGGTTGATGGGGGGTAAACTTGTAAATACTTTATATTTTCTGTTTTGTACTCCTATCATGACTCTATCATGATAGTCATAACTCATATCATGACTCTATCATGATTTATATTATAAATAAGGGACTTGTGTGATCAGTTAAAGACACACAAGCATTCTCCCATTCTTCCTGTTAACAGAACCCCATCTACCACATTCCCGATGCCTATCCTAAAAATCAGCCAGCATATAGGATCCAAAGAAAATCACTATAAAATAAAAATAAAAATAGATGGTGAAGATTTGTTTAAACGTGGATTACAGTAACTTCCCCATTCACCACCAATAATTTCCCATCCTCTTTGTACCAAAAAAAATCCCATCCTCTGAGTTTTCTATTATGAGATAGTGTAGAGATTGGGAGCCTAAAATGCATTACACCTTCCTCCGCACAATGCGATGTGCACCACACCACTCAAGGAAAAGAAAAAGGGTTATTGGAAAAGTTAACCAATACAATAGTAACTTCTTAAAACATTTAAACATTACATGTTTGGGGTTGACTTAAAATTTTTAGAAACCCAAGAGGACCACATTATATTGGTGCCATTTGAGAGTCATATCACCCATGCCACTAAAGAACATGATTGAATTCAGTGTTGCAAGTTCTACATCTTATTGAGATCAGAAAGAAAAAGCCCCCCCCCCCCCGGCGGCGGAAGAAGCAATGTCCTAGTATGTGAACTCATATCATGGAAAAATAACCATGACATGTGCAAGGAGTTAGGTTCAGTCAATCCCTGTGGCTTAGTTTTCATCTTTCATCCATAGTTTACCATTGGTTAAGAAAAGGAGAATTGTATTGGTAAATTTTGGGATACAACGCCCATGTGCATTCATCGGAATACCACTGTCAAGCTCACCACTAATAGCACCTTTTTGACAGGCTATGATGATGAACAAACACTACAATTGAATTAGCAGACTTCAAACCATATCCTTATCTTCCAGATTTCTATTTTTTATCCTAGTTACTAATCGTAATCGGTAAATGGGATCCCTTACCTCAACTGAACTCTTCCCTTCTCTGGCATTGTAATTGACATTGACGTTGACAATTTGCTGGAAAAAAAATTCTGTCCAAACGTCAAAAGGGGAAATTCTTTGTTGTTTATCAGGAAAAGAGAACATTATAAAACTAAACGAATGTAATCTTGGAAATTAAACTTCAAAAGTGACAACTGACAACAAATTTCTTTATCGAACTTATAGTATTGTGGGTGTCACAAGATTAACAGACGCAGTAAACATGAGCAACATAAGAATGGAACCAATCCCTTAACCAAATCTTAATGGATACAGAAGATGAGCATGAGTGGTGCAGAAACCTTTTTTTTTAGTTTCAATTAAAATATAGGGGGTGCATCTTTAGAAAAATGACACACATCAGTTAACACCATGATTTAAAAGAAAAAAAAAATCAGGTTCTAAACTTCTACTACATGTAAAGCCTCCACAGAGTGTATTAAAAATAAAAGTTTGGTATGTGATTCATAAATTCCCTCTCCCCCAACTTGATTGAGCTCAAAACACAGCATTTGCATAAACTACAAGGATGCCATTGCATAAACTGCTGTACAGCATTCAAAAATGTTACCCCATATATACTGAAACAGTGTAACTTTTTGTTTAATGTAGCCAGATTCCCAAGAGCAATACCCAGTCATAAGACTGCACAGCTCATGAGAAACAATATGAAATAAATGGTAATCAACTGTTGCCATGAAAAAATCATGTTAAACAGTAAGCAAATACCTCTTCCTCGGGAAATTCCCCAATAACCTTTGCAATATACTGTTTATGCACCTTCCCAGATTCAATCTGCAATACGTGCACCTAAAGACAGTGAGAAAGAGGCAACTTCTTGATATATCTGTTACCAATCATTCATACCGAGAAATCAACCCCAATAAGCAAAAAAGATGAATTTCATGACAGAAAACCAAGATTTATCCTGGTAGCTTCACCTAGACACATTTCAGTTCAAGATTTTTCACTGTGCCTGAACAGAAAGTTGTATAGACTTGGAAACTCACCAACAGAACAGCATGATCTTAGAGGAGTTTGTGGAGGTTAAGATCACCATCAAAACTTAGGACCCTTGAAAGCATAACATGTCCCAAATCCCATTTTCGGAGACTTCATGTCACTTTGTGCCATATTGGACAGTACCAAGATTTGAGAGTGTAACCATGCTTGCATTTGGTGCTTGCCTCAAGCTGCCAACATCTTAAATGATTTGTCTCACATGTTTTATTATCCTCCTTTTTCTTCCTTTTTTTTTCCCATAAAGTAACTATCTCTTCCAGGAAATCCTCTCTGCCAAATATTGTTTCTTCTTCCCCTTTTTTCACTTCTCTAGGTACCCAACTTCAACTTTGGTATTACAGTTTAGGTTTTCTTCCTCTATTAACTCTTTTCTGAAAAAAGTTTCTATGGTCTAATAAACAGCAAGTATATATATTCATTGCAGAAAATAATATTTCGGTTCCATCTTAAAGTAGCTATTGCTGATATTTGACATGCCAAAAATATTTTGCATGGGTATTGCTTGAAGCTCTCTTTTTTATTTTTTTTTGGGTGGCAGGATGGGGGGAGCAATAAAAACAACTTCTTTAAGAGCATTCACAGTTTCTTCTTAACAGTTAAGGGCATAAGCACTTTGAATATTTTGTGCACATGCCACAGGAACCAGTAAAAGCAATGGAAGATGTCCAAAGAAGTGAAATCCAAATAAACTCAAAGTGATAGGTCCAGCATTTAAATTCTATGAAAAAAGACCGGACAAACCAATTATTGAGTACGCAGACAAGCGAAACGTGTAATACATGTAGATCATATCCATTTGCATCTATTGTATAGACATAGCAGTTGCATATTTATGCGCTACTCATATTTATAATTCCCTACTATAAAAAAATCCATAAGAAACAAAAAAACTCAGTATAGCAAAAAATTCCAAAAGGACCCGTGTAGAAGAAACAAACTGACCTGTTGCCTAAATACGTCTGCTTTAGCTGCAGTTCTTGCTAAGATAAGAAGTCCAGAGACCAGGCGATCTAGTCGATGTACAGCTGATAAAATAATAGCTAAAGAGAAAGCCGGGAAGCCAGAAAGACATATTTACTTAAGAAAAGGTTGAATAATAGATTAAAATGGGGGGAAAAAAAAAGGATCATAAGTGGACCTAATAAAAAATGGAATCATTTCCATAATTATATGAGTAGACTTACAACACTTCCAAGACAGGCTATTTGGATACGAAATAGAGGAAACAAGCCATGTTCCGCCTGAAGGATGCCAACAACTGTGTTCTTACAATACTGACCACATGGATGTACCTAAATTAAAAAAATAGAGTTGCTCATGATCATGTGCTCTTGAAAGGAGAATAATTTAGTCAGTATGTCAAAACAACAATAAGTCATCCCCCTTGCACGGGTCACCCTATAGCAGAATTACAGGAAGTCCTAGGCCAGAAGTGAAACTGTATGAACCCTGAGGCATCATCTTGATCACCTTCCCATCTATTTCATTGGTTTTCCTTTTATGCATGAATATGGGGACCAAATATTAGCAATGCAGATCATGTCCTCAGAATTTGAATTAAACAGAACCTTTGCCATATGGAAATGCAAGAACGCCATGATAAAAAAGTAAAACTGCAACATCCAAGCTAATATAGAGATCAAGCATTGTTGACTAACCGGAACAGATGCAGGCTTACAGACTGTCAGAACATCAGGTTCTCTCTGCAGAATTGATACATCCAAGGCCAACACTGGTGGTTCATGCCTACACCACTGGCTCAATATTAGCTATTAGCATTTTCAGTATTAATAATTTGGTGGTAATAATTCAAAAAATATTGGAAGAAGAAGAAAGGGAAAAAGAAATGACAAGAACCCTTACAAACCTGTGTAAGAAGTGGCTTATCTTTTGGGATGGTTGAACTATATATGAAACTGAAACAATTTGTCCATCAACTTGGATCCTCCCAGACTTTACAGCACTAACCTGAAGTAGTCAACACAATAAATATATATTCAGATTTCAGAAACCCTTATAAGACGAAGAAGATGCCTAATTTTTCAGGGAGTATGTATATACGTAATAATCGTAGGGCCTTCCTTTGAACTCTTCGGCGAACAGATCCACAATCGTTTTCCCAGCCCATCGATTCTTAACCTACACAAAAACAATCACAGATACAGAGTTTGAATGCGTGACTATAGTTAACAAGATCCTCTTCTTCTTCTTCTTTTGCCTCTTTTCTTGATGTCGATTTGAACATCAAAATTATGGAATTGTATACTTACATGAGAGATGAACTCGAAGTAATAAGGCCTGACGTGACGCTTCCCTGCAGAACTCCCACCAACATTTAAATTCTTTAAATCTTAAATTGAGGGATGCAAAGATATCGCGAGAAGGAAGCGAGAAGAAAGCGTTTTGAAGTATTTTGTTCGCTTAAATACTTACCGTTGCGGAATATGTAATCGTGGCGCTCCGGAGGGTTTGCTGGGGTTTGCCATACGATCTCCATCTCTCTCTCTGTCTCCCCTTCCTTTTACCGTTGCCTCGCATTGCCTCCCATTTTCTAATGGTGTTTGGGGCAGACGAGCAGTGAATAAACAGTGGGTTCAAACCAGAGGTCATGAGTTCAACTCACGTTGAAGCCTTCCTATGCCAAAAAAAAAAAGGGTTGCCATTGGTCGGCTCGATCAGGCTGAACCAGTCTCCGGGCTTAGGCTTAAATTGTGCAAATAGAAGCAAGCCCAATAATGCACATCTGGGCCTTGGTCTGGTGCAGTATTACCTAAGGGTTGGTTACTTGATCAACTCCTCTCAAGTGCATGGGTGCTTAATTTACACAAATTTTTTTCCTTTCCAATAAGTGTAGCCATGGACCCCTATTGACTTCTCCATGTGTATGTTCTTGATCCCTATGTGGATCTAGTCTATCATGTAATGACCAATAGGCCCTTGAACTTGAAAAAAAAACAAAAAACAAAAAACAAAACAAAACAATACAAACCCAATAATTATATTTTCTCTCTCCTCCCTCATCATTTTAGACCCTCTTATATTGATGACATTGTGCGGCATGCCACCATCAATGTGGCATGTGAGATTCCTCATACACCAACAACTTCGGGAGTCCTCCCCATTTCTTAATTATTGTAAATAGTTCAACTCTTTATCCATGTTTCTTATGATTTTGATTGAACCTTAGGTTTTCGAATTATTCAGAATCTTAAAAACTCATAAATTATTATCAATGACTACTAATTTTTGGAAATTCGAGTTTTATTGGCCCGAGATATTCACCAACCATTTATGGACTTTTAAAATATCATGATAAGTTTCTAAATTTTCAAATTCATTCAGTTTCCATCTGATTCTTTAGTTGAACTATTCATAGATTTGATCATTACAATACAGACTATGACCAAATATCCAGCCATTGGGTTGAGATAGGATAGAAACCATCATCATGGCTTAACTAGGCAGAAAACAAAACCAAGGGTTTCTTTGGTCAGTAAGTTTAATTATAGGGAAGATACAATAGTACGTTCTTTTGTTTTTTTAGTAGAAATAGAATATATATATATATATATATATTCATGTGTAATCTACTTGGATCATTGGGGAGATATGTTATAACAAACTAGAAGTATATACTAAAAATGAAAAATGGCAAACGCGCAGAGAAATTCTACAAAAGCTCGCGAATAATGTAGCTTTGAAATATAACTTTTGTGAACTCCTTTATTTCCTCTATCCTCTTATAAATAAATATATATATATATATATATTAGTAAATTGCTCTTGTAAATCATTACTTGAGAAATAATATGGCTTAATTGACCACGATGCAAATTTTCCCCCTTTTGTATATTTGAGATCATAGGTGAGTAATTTGGACCATGCATTTTAAACTTTTTTTTTTTTTTTTAGGGGGGGGTGTGGTTGGGGTGATTGATATTCATATATTTTTAAGAGGTTGGTACATAGTCAATTAATTGCTCACTAAGAATAATAGAAAACTAACAATGAGCTATTTTATGTTGTCATTTAAACAAACACCAGATTAGATGTTGCTCTCGTTTCTTTGTTTATCATTTTATTAGTCTAACAATACTCAAATATAATGTTTTTTTTTTAACTATTTTAACAATGAGCTATTTTCATGTTGTCATTTAAACAAACATCAGACTAGATGTTGCTCTCGCTTCTTTGTTATCTTTTTATTAGTCCAACAATAATAAAAATATAATAATTTTTAACTATATGTTTACTTTTTTCTTTTGTCTTCTTTAATAAGAGATGTAATTTGTTTGGACTTAAACTAGATACGTGATTAGAGTGGTTAGACCTACCTATCATATAGAATTTGATTCACGTAATTGGCCACATGCTAATTGCCACTCATGTAGTGGATATATTAAACATGTTCTCTATTTGTCATACATTTCCATCTTTCCTTTTTAATTGTATTGTATAAGGCACACTTCACTCCCATTCACCAAATGGCACAAAGAATTTATCAAAAATAAATAAGTGAAGGGAGAAGGATAGGCATACTGCCCACTTGCAGTAAGCTAATGGGCAGCACCAATTAGGGGTGCAAGACAGGGAATCTTATAGAAGGGGCAAGAGGTCCTTTTATGAAGGAGAAAAGAGAGAGAGACAAAGCGGGAGCTAGCATGCAGTATGTGGATGGCGTGCCCAGCCTTTTCTCAAAATTTAATTAATAAATAAATAGTGAATTGATAATATTGTTCAACTCTCCCGGCCTCTCTCTTTTTTTGTCTGTGTATGTGCGTGTGCATGCTTGCATTCTTATCTACGTGTCTTTACTATAATGGTCAACAATAATTATTTATTTGCTTACCCTCAAAAGAACAACAATTACTTATTGAATATGCTAGGCACCATACGCACCTCTATTCTCCATGTTTTTGGGAGCACAAATATATATTTCCCCCTCCTATATGGCACTTGTAAGAGTGTATTCAATTTTGTTAGACCCAAAAGAAAGTATTTGTTAACCATCAATTGATCACAATGGAATCATGAGAAGTCATATATTTAATACTTTAACAAAACTTATTGGCATGTAAGAATTTACTACTTTGGTCCCAAATTGGAAACGTTATGAACCGTAATAAGATGCAACCTGACATGAACAACTCAGATTCGTTATTAGATGTCATGTGTTTATCATACTCTTCTATCCTCTATTTTTTAATTGTATTGTGTTAGGTTTACTTCACTCACATCCACCAAATGCTATAAAGAAATTGTAATAAATAAGCAATCAATTGATAATATGTTTCAACCTCTCTCTCTCTCTCTCTATATATATATATATACACACACACGTGTGTATGCACGGCGCGTGTGTATGGTTGCATACATATGTGCTTGCCTTTACTGTAATATTGGTTAACAACAATTACTAATTGAAAATGCTAGTACAATATGCATCTCTAATCTCCATCTTTTTAGGAGCACAAATTCATACTTCCCCCTCCTAGACATCACTTGCAATAGTATATCAATTTTGTTAAGTTCAAAGGAAAAGTACTTGTTAACTATCAATTGGTCACAATGGAATCATGAGCTGTCATATGTATAGTACTTGTTTACTATATATATTTAATACTTCAACATAACTTATTGGCACATGAGAATTTACTATTGTGCTTTTAAATTGGATACATTATGAACCAAAATAATAGATGCAATACGATAAGAAAAAATCAGGTGTTTGTTATCATCAACATAGCTAAAGAATCGATAGATTTCACGTGGGAAAAGCATTTTTGTGAGGGGTTGACCTAATTGAGATGTATCAAGCAAGCGTCATAGGGTCCAAGATGCAAACCAGAGGCCATGGAATTATTTCATAAATTGGTCACAAAGTAATTATTTCATGTAGAAAAGCAACGCATAGCAAAATAAACACATGATGTTCTAAACGCACTACACCAAATAAAATGCATAATTACTTCTCATGCATACGTAGAGTTCGAAGTGCCCCTGTACTCATATTTTGTCTCATCCAATTACATAAAAAACTAGTCTCAATAATCATCACATATCCACCGAAAAATGTATTAACTTTGCATTCTAAATTTGGGAAAAAATTATTTGAACTGAAAGGACAAGGTTTGGTAGTATATAAGTGTTTGTCTCTTTCCTCATCACATAAAATGGCCTTGTTGCCATTCAATTTACTATATTTCTTTGTCTTACGTAATTGGTGCACTCTCCTATGCCCCTTGCTCAAATAACCTTATCCCACGATTTTTATATGAGATGGCAACTGTGAAATAGAGAGCAATGGGTCTGTGAGTCAGTGAGTCTTCTAATAGCTATTCTTATAGAAAAAAATGACATTTTGCTTGTCAACAAAATATATCCTTAAGTGTTCTTCAAAGCATCGATATGTCTAGTGAAGTGTATCTCTTTATTATTTTCCACTTGGCAGCACATGTGTTAATCCATGTGATAAAGAACCCCACATGCATCTCAATGGCCAAATCCTAGTCAAAAGTCAAAACTAAGCACACAAAATTGGTGAAACTCTGATTCAAAGTTATAGTAAAATTACCAAAATGTCATCAAATGTAAATGAATAATAAAAAAAAAAACCCATGTAATACTTACCTACTTTCTCTACTCATTCTAATTTGAAATTGTACTAATGAGATGCTCATCAGGTCTTCTATCACATAAACTAACCTATGCATTTCTATGTGGCAAACAGTGAAATGTTACAATTCAATAGGCAAGTGACGAGAAAGAAAACCCTATATTTAAATACATTTAAAGGTGCATATAAAGAATGAAAAAGACAAAACACTTTTGCAATTAAGTTCATAAGTAAACTCTCTCAAAATTAGCAAGAAAAAAGAGAGAGCAACTGAATCACGTTTGAGAGAGAGAGAGAGAGAGAGAGAGAGAGAGAGAGAGAGAGAGAGAGCAGGATTTAAGAACTTAGAATCAGGATCTTGGTAGATATTGGCCGGAATTTGATCGGTAGTTTCAGAATTAAAACACCTTAACCTTAACTTCGTAGAAAATCGACTCAACCCAAATCAGATCGGGTAGAATCAGGTTTCGAATCCAAGTTTTAAATCCTGAGAGAGAAACCTGAATCACATTTGTTTAGGACAAAGTTTTCCTAGGTTGCGTAATAAATTCACCACATGGATCCGACAGAGGAGACCCGCACTCAGGTTACCCCTTAGCGTCCTGGATCAAGGGTTTAAAATTGGGAACAGTCATTGCAATGGTCAAGGCTGATATGATTCCACAATGGACAGGATCGGATCATACTGTATCGATCTATTCTTTTTTTTTTTTTTTTTAAACTAGTTTTTCATTACGATTTGACCCTTAAATCATCACGAGATCGGAAAAGTTAAGATCGAGGACAAGTGAAAATCAATACCATTCTGATCCTACCGATACTCACCGTTCCGTTTCGTTTTTGTTAGGACCATGCCGTAGGTGCAGCCGTGCAGGGAAATTCAGTTCCTTATGTTTTTAGGCGCCCACGTTTTTATCCATCTTTTTTCTCTACCATATTTTCTCACTCGGACACACACTCCCTCTTTTCTTAAAAAATTCACCGACCAAGAGTCGTGTCTAAACAGTTACACAAACATATGGTCAATGAAGCCGGCACCGAAGTCGTGTACGTAGCGAGGAGGCAAGAGCCGCAAGACTCTTGCTTCTTATTTATTTATCCAACTCGCCTCGAATTTCTCTTCGTTTACGAGATTCGAACCCAACTCCCTACTTTCCTCACCTAGAAGTAAGAGTAGAAAGAAGAGAAAACAGTGAAGATGGCTTCATGATCGGGTCTAGGGTTTCACGGCCTTCTCCTTTCTCGATTCCCCGAGCTCAATCTGTAAGTTTCCATGGTATATCTTTCGGGAAACTATAACAACTCCTGAATTGTTTGTCTGGAACAGCTCTGCTCCTTTCGTTTCCCTAGGTCACTGTTCTGTATATATTCGTGACAGATCGTTACACCGAATTCACTCTACGTTCCCTGTTCTCTCCGATGGATGGAATAGCTATACCCTAATTTAGTCGTTTTACTTGTACGAATTCAGGTCTCCCCCTTTTTTTTTATGCGGTGGATGATATACAGACTCAGTAAGACGGTACTGAAAACAATTACTTCGTGAATTTAATTCGTGATTGGTAGTAGATCGCAGATTTTGAACCATTGGGAGAGTCCCAATGCCGGAAGAAGATCTGGTCGAGCTTAAGTTCCGGCTATACGATGGGACCGACATCGGACCGATCCGGTACTCCTCAGCCTCTACTGTTGCCATGCTCAAGGAAAGAATCGTTGCCGAATGGCCGAAAGGTTAGCACCCGCTCTCTGTTGATTAGTTTCCTTATCGTGCGCATGCTACAGTTTTCTGTTGTTCTCTATTTATTTCCTGCGGAACCGAACTGTAATGATTTTGGATGTAAGTTGCATTTACACTCGGCAATCAGGTCTTTTAATCATGCAGTGCAGACTTCCTCAGGGGGATTACATGAGTCTTTTTGTGTTTCCCTTTCCCTAACCAAATTTAGTTATTGATTGGCCCCTTTCCACCACGGAAAAAAGTGCATCAAATCTTGTGGAGAGGTTGAACTCTCAAGCGATTATTTTTTCTCCTCAAATAAGGAGTCACTTTTATTGAATTTAGTTGACATTAGGTTCTCATTTACGAGCACGTAACTAGGGATTTTTTTTTTTCGTTGAAGGCGACTGGTCTGGATTTTTTCTCTAATTTTTTTTTTTCCTTCCATTTTGGAGTGCATTAGAAATCAAAGATGTTGAGATTTATGGCCATCTGGACGTGATTTCAGTACTCCACTCTAAATGTAGGCGAAGAAATAATTGAATTAATGGGTGGGTTTAATTTATTTTAGTCTTACTGGGGAGAAAACAATTATAATATTTCTTTTAATGATTAAATTGTTCACTCACAAGTTATGAATGGATCATAATTTGTTTGCTGTGTCAAAATGCGGACTCATAGAGCATGAAAGGATTTTTTGTATGCACACCACAGCACTGCAGCTTACTTGTGATAAAGTTTCACAAGGCCGCTAAAATTCATTTGATTGGTGGCTTATATTGAATATGTTGAGGGCGTGACTACATGAGATGCAATGTAATTTCTTCTGGGAAATAGTTTTGGCATTGCTGCAAATTGGGGCACACAATGGGGGTGGGTACATCTGGGGAGTATGTAAGAAATATATATATATATATATATATATTTTTTTTTTTGGGGGGGGGGGTTGTGTCTAAGGATGATGTCTTGGGAAAATGTTGGGGCATAGTTCTTTTTAATTGTTTTGAGTGCTGTTGTGTCCATTCAAGCTAGCGAACAGATAGATGAGAACTGCCTAACCCGAGTGTGATTTTTATTCTCACTGAAGTTTTATCACATGGGATGGTTACTTGGTATGTGTATTTTATTGAAGTTTAGGTTTCTGCTATGCATTCATTGTGGGTCCGGTTTGGCATTTATATTATGAGTTTGAAGAATTTGATTCCATTCTGTTCTGTAAATCTCCTGATCTTGTGTTATTTTCTTCATTCTCCCTGTTTCTAATTCATGGGAGGATGATGAATTGTCCTGTTCATCATGGAATTTATGGCATATGTCATGCCATGAATTGCCTGCTTATGAGTGGCCAAGCAGGGCTTTAAAAATCGATTAGGAATTGACACCAAAGTTGATTCTGATTAACACTGATTTGTTATGTACTGAGTCCTACTGACTTAGGACAATTTATGGGATGATTAAAATTAGTATTGATTGGATTCGATGAAGATTGATTCCATACCTGATTTCGCGTTTGTAAACCTTGTGGCCAATGAGGTATAATGTCTGCTGTAGTGTTTCGAACTTATTTGTTATCCTTGGACAATTTCTTAGTTATGGCTAGGAACCTTATGTCTATATTCACAACAACGGCTCACCTTAGGTGGACAGTTCATGGTCATTCTTCCCACCTCATTGTCTTTGTTAGAAAGCTCCGGAATGTGAAAAGTGTCAACAAAGATTGGAATTCCTCTTGTTTTGGAAACATCTCCCCTTCACTCTTTGAATGTAGGGCCAAGTGATCAGATATCCATATAAGGCTTCAATCTGATGTGTAGAATGCCTCCTGGCAGAGGAAGAGAGAACTGTTGCAATGAACCTTGACTTCTTAATCTCCCAAGAGGATAGCTTCTCAAAACAAAAATACATAGTCAAGTTATTAGAGCTTGGCGATTCTAATTATGGATATTTTCACTGGTGTCTAAAAGCCAAATCTAACGGTAACTCTATTACCATGCCGCTGGATTGTGATTTGTGACAAACCCCTTTCTCTCAGTTTAAAGAAGTCAAATCTGAGGCAATGGACTACTTTGTAAAGATTTTCAAGCCTTCTTTGAGTGATGCTTCTACTTAATCATATCGGATGATCTTCTCAACTAATTCATCCGTAGTTTGCTTCCTGACCCCCTTTGGGCCATCCTCTTTGAGGAGCTCCTCTTTGCTGTCCACTCTCATCAAGCCAATTAATCTCTCGGTCCAGATGGGTTCAATATTGGGCTTCTACTCCTCAACTTAGGATATCATCAAAGTGGATCTCATCAATGTCATTCAAAGCTCTTCTTCTTCTACTCTGAACAGATTGAAGGGATTAACCAAACCTTTCTCTACCTCATCCCCAAGGAAGTAGATGCTTCCTCCATGGGTGACTTTAGACTCTCTCTCTTTGCAACTTGCTTTACAAATTTAGCGTGAAAGTCCTTGCAAATTGGATCAAGATGGTAGTTGACTCTCTTGTTAGTGACAACCAATCTACTTTCATTCCAGGTCGAAGTTTTTTGCATAAATCCTTTTTTGCAAAGAGCTTGATCGAGGATATGACAGAAAGGATCATCCTTGCTACCCTCATGAAGATTGAAACTCACAAAACCTTCGACTCATTGAAGTGGGACTTCATTGTTAACATCTTTGCTAAGATGTCTTTCCTCTCTCATTCATCAATTGGATCTACCACTGCATCTCCTAAGCCCACCTCTCGATTCTTATTAATGGTAGCCCTGCTGGCTACTTTGAATCTTTAGTTGGTATTCGGGAAGGCTTTCTATCTCCCTACATTTTCTCCTTGGTTGTTGAATTCCTTTAAAGAAGCATCCAATCCAAAATGGACCATCAACTCATTTCTCCTATGCTAATATGTAAAGCTCTCAATGTCTCGCATTTGGCCTTCGTTTATGATCTTATGATTTTTCCCAAGGCCAACCTTTATTCAATTGAGGCTTGATAGAGAACCCTTAGGGAAGGGAGGGGAAATCAGAGTAGAGAGGGGGAAAAGGAAGATCACACTAACACGTTCATTCAATAATCAAATTACTCTCTAAATCTTCAGTCGATTACAACCAATATATAGAAAAATAGGAACATGAAATTAGAAACTTAACTGGAATGGAAACTAGCCTAAATTAGGAAACAACTATAAAAGGAAACCAAAGCAAGGAAATAAATCCTACTCCTACGTTCAAGTTTGGAAACTAAAAGCATGAAATAAAATATTGGGTAAACTACTAATTTTATTTCCAACCCTTGTTGGGCCAAAACCCTGGGCTGGACCGGTTCTTCTTGGCTCTTGGCTTCCAAAGCCGGTCATGCTGGTCCAACCAAGAAAGGGCAGCCGTATCTGCATCAACTCTCCTCCTCTGAAAAGAACTCGACTCCGTCGAGTTAGGGAAAGGACCGAGGAGACCGTCTGAAGGAATACGTTGAATGAGGAATGATCCCACCATCTTCTTGAGCTTAATTTCAGGGAGATCTTTGGCAGGATGAAACTTCATAGTCTTGTTGGCATGCTTGAAGGCATAGGTATTGGCATAGCCACAATGCTATACTTTCTTATCAAACAACCAAGGTCGACCAAGAAGGATGTGACACCTTCAGAGGGAGGACATCACATTGGACTGTATCCTTAAATCCACCAATAGAATATGTGACCAAGCACTTATCTGTGATTTTGAGATTAGTGTTGTTCACCCAAGCAACCTTGTAAGGATTAGGATGTGGTTCTGTATTCAATCCCAGCTTACGAACAGCGTCTTCAGAGACAACATTAGTGCAACTGCCTCCATCAATGACCAAGGTTAGCAACTGATCATTGCACTTCACACGAGTCTGAAAAATACTACTGCGGCGCCAATCTTCATTTTCAGTGGCCTTTTGAGTGGTCAACACATGACGAATGACATAAAAAGGATGTTGTTCATCGTCACTGAGAGTGTCATTGACTTCACTTGTTGCACGCTCTTCTCTTAAATCAACTGTGTCAGAAAAGTTGCTCTTCGGGAATATATGGTATAGGAGAATCCTTATCAATAAAAGCAACCAAACGGCTAGGACATTGGGCACTGATATGTCCAAATCCATTGCATGAGTAGCACCGAACTGTGAATTTTGAAGAATCAGAAGGTTTATCTGAACCACGCCGAGGGGGTGAATATGGGCGAGTAGGCCGTGAAGATGACATTTCAGAAACATGTCGAGGTGGAGAATACGGCCGACTAGGTCGTGAAGAAGCCATAGATGTAGCACTTGCCTGTGGCTTGCTAGAGGACCTCTCTTGGGTAGGAGACTGTTGCCAAACGGAACTAGTACCTCGAGAAAAAGTATCTGCAAAATTTCTCCGATTGTATGGGCGTTTCAGACTTTCCTCAACCTGATATGCTACTTGTACGGCGTCTTCCATTGTAGGTAGTCGACTAGATGCAAGGGCAGCACTAAGTTGAGGGTGCAGACCATTGCGAAATTGGGCCACTAAGACTTCTTCATCCCACTCAAAGTCAGAACGAGTGGCCAAATAATAAAATCTCGCAACATACTCTTCAACGGTCAAATTCTCTTGTTCCAACTGTGCAAACCTGAGATGCATGCGTTGCTTGTAATCAGAAGGCAAGAATCGTCGATTCATGACTTCATACATTTCAGCCCAAGTAGTGACCAACCCAATGCCTCGGGTTCGGTTCTGTTGTTGTTGCTTGATCCACCAGACTCGAGCCGTGCCTTTCAGTTTGGCCTCTGCAAATAGAATCTTTCGAGCCTCAGTCAACCCGTACCATCTGAAGAATGTATCTAAACTGTGAATCCAGTCAAGGTACAATTCTGGATTATTGTCTCCATAAAAATCAGGGACATCCAGTTTTGCTGCTCTTTCTGCTCCATCATCATGTCTACCAGTCCCATATGGTGGTGGAGGTGGTGGTGGTGGTGGTGTATGATGTGGTGGTGGTGGTGTTAGTGGAAGATCCTGTGGAGTGGTGTTGGAAGAATCCCCAGACTGAATGGGACTCTTTCCTTTATCTGCTGCCACCAAACGATCAATAGAAACTTGCATCGATTCCACCATTGTCTTTAGGGACGTGACCATGTTAGTGAGAGCATCAAATTTTGTATCAGTTTCTCCTTTATAGGAATTCAGCTGTTGAACAACCTCACTATTGGCTACCATGGTGATGAGTGACAAAATAGCACTCAAAGAATAATGGTAGAATAGTAAATAACTGGAGGCTTAAAGGGCAGGGACAGAATGGTAAATAAATAGAAGTTGAGGAGAGGATGGCACAACTGTAATTATTGAGGTTCAACCCTTTTTTTTTTGTAGAAGTTCAACTTGAAACTTAAAAAGAAGAGGACAGGGGTATACTTGGAAAGGCAAGGAAAGAGGGTGGAGGGTAATAAAAAGGTGGGGTAGGGGTATTTTAGGAATAGAAAAAGAAATAAGTTGAAAAGAAAAAAAAAAGGATTTTACCGACAAAAGCTCTTCTGCTGAGAGACGAACCAACAGTGGTTCGGCGAAGGAGGAGGGAGACGTCGCGACTCCGATGAAGGGATGGGTGACTCGCGACGGCTTCAACTCAGGTATGTCGTTGCCTCTCTCTTCTCATCTCATCTTCTTTTCTTCTTCTTCTTCTTTCTTGATTCTTTTTCCTTTTTTTTTTTCTTTGCCGTCGGAGACAGAGAGGAGGCGGCGACGGCTACTGTTGGAAGGGAAAAAATGAGAGAAGAGGCGGCGGCTGCTGTCGGAAGGAAAAAGAAAACGAGAGAGGTGGCGGTGGCTGCTATCGCTCTCTCTGCTGCTTCTCCGACGTCGTCCTTCGCTTCCTTCTGGTTCTGTTTTCTCTCTCTGCTCTTTTTTTTTTTTTTNCTTCGCTTCCTTCTGGTTCTGTTTTTCTCTCTCTGCTCTTTTTTTTGGACAGAACCCTGGAGAGGGTGTTTGGACTGAGATTGGAAAAAAAAAGAGGTCGGTGGAGTTGTGGTTCGGCTTCTCTGTTTGCAGCAGAGTTTTTTTTTTTTTTTTTTGGCTGATAGAGGTCCGAGGCCGAGACGGAGGTAACAGAGGCTCGGTGGGGGTTTCGGAAGGGTTGAAGGCGTGGGATTGGGGTTTCAGCTGGGACGATGGGTATGAAGATTTTTTTTTTGGCTGTTCTCTGTCACGGTAGAGCCGAAAACAGAGAATGGGAAAAAGGAAGAGAACGAAGGAGGATCCTTCGGCTCTGATACCAAGTTGATGGAGAACCCTTAGGGAAGGGAGGGGAAATCAGAGTAGAGAGGGGGAAAAGGAGGATCACACTAACACGTTCATTCAATAATCAAATTACTCTCTAAATCTTCAGTCGATTACAACCAATATATAGAAAAAATAGGAACATGAAATTAGAAACTTAACTGAAATGGAAACTAGCCTAAATTAGGAAACAAGTATAAAAGGAAACCAAAGCAAGGAAATAAATCCTACTCCTACGTTCAAGTTTGGAAACTAAAAGCATGAAATAAAATATTAGGTAAACTACTAATTTTATTTCCAACCCTTGTTGGACCAAAACCCTGGGCTGGACCGGTTCTTCTTGGCTCTTGGCTTCCAAAGCCGGTCATGCTGGTCCAACCAAGAAAGGGCAGTCGTATCTGCATCACCAGGAAAGAAAGAAGTATAAGGTAAAGGAGGGAAGAAATAAAGAAGAAGATGACAGCCTCTCATTCAACATTGCTGCAACCAGAAATTCTCAACTTTCATTGATTCATCTCTGAAGCTCCACCATTGGTTTACATAGTATAAATTAGAACAAATCAATTCAATAAAGAAACCTACTCAACTAGGAAACTAAAATAAACTCAAAAAAGCAAAGTAGGAACTCCTGCCAAAATGAAAAACCAAATAAATAAAAGAGAAGATTACATTCTATCACCCCAACATAGCAATAAATCATAATATATCATGTAAAGAGAAGAGAAAAAAAAAGAGAGAAAGAGGGAGACATGCGATTGTGGAGCAAAGGGAGTCCCAATCGATTAAATTGGGGCTGCCCTCCTTCATTCATAAAATAGAATAGCTATTACAAGTCCTACTAGGAATAGGAAAGAATAAAATAGGAAATTCATACTAATTACTAACTTCTAACTGTATTCAGTCCTAATAGGACTAGGAAAACCCAAGGGAGGAGTCTGCGACTTGTGGTAGACTCCTCCTTTCTCCCGATAGACTTTTAACACTCCCCCTCAAGTTGGAGTATACACATAGCAACAAAAAGCTCCAGTTTGGCCAATAAGAACTCCAACAAGCACAAAAAGAACTCTAATCGACCATCATAAAGCCATCAGCAACTCCAAAAGTAAGGAAAGCCCTTCCAAAGAAGGCACTCCAATACCAACGAAAGTCCAATAGCAACGAACGGCTTCCTGAAGAAGGCACTCCAACAATAGTGTAGCATCCAACAGCTACATCGATAGACCTTCCCAAAGAAGGCACTCCAACAGAAACTATAGCTCCCAATAGCTACAACAAAACCACTCACGAGCATCAAATAGAGATCTCTCCAAACAGATGTCTCACAAAAAATTCCACAGATAAATAGGTAGCATCAGGTTGTTGAATATAGAATCTTCAAAAGATAAAATAGTTGTTGAGGACAGACACGAGCAAATATGTCTTCAAACGAAATTATCTTGAGTAGAAAATAAATCAAATCGAATAGATAATAAGGAGGGAATCGGTAAACCCATTCATCTTTTCAAAGACTCGACCAATTAACATTTTTCCACCCAAAAAAAAAAAAAAAACCAATTAATTTGAACAGTAAGGGATAGCAGATTGAAATGAGTAGATTCATACACCAACAATTGCCCCTTTTCTTCAACCAAGCAAATCAAACCTTCATTGAAACCCTAGTTCTTATTTTTCTAAGAACTAGAGCTCCACCAGTAGCATGATACCTTTGAACGACTCTCAAACCAGCAACATGTTAATCTCTGATACCATGTAAAGAGAAGAGAAGAAAAGAGAGAGACCTACGATTGTGGAGCAAATGGAGTCCCAATTGATTAGATTGGGGCTGTCCTCCTTCATTCATTAAATAGAATAGCTATTACATGTCTTACTGATGGAGGGCCTGTAGAGAAAATGAAGAAATCTTTCTGAGAGAAATCAGAGTTGCAGGGAGGAGAGAAAAATCATACAAAGGGGGAGGGGGAAGAAGGTCTCATGACCAAGCAAACCACAAGGTTTCAACCAATTAATTAATTCATCATTCAAAATCTATCTAATTATTTGGGTTACATGCCTTTTTTATATAATAAACTGAAATTAAAACTTGCCTAATAAAATCTAAAATTAAATTAGCAACTCCTAATTTGCTTCCTAAATTCTAACTAATGAAATTAGAAACAGAATAAAACTTTAAATGGGTAACTCCTTAATTGACTAACATCTACCCAAAATAAAAGATTGCATATCTTCCTAAATTAACTAACTCAATATTTCATAAATAAAGCAACTCCTAAAATATTCTATTGATCCCAAAAATCAAATCAGATCCGGTTCGTCTCGGTTAAGATTGCCTGAAGGGTCAATCCGGTTCAACCTCAATTCTGCATCAACTCCCCCGATGTTGAGAAAAACTCGACCACGAGTTTTATAGAAGGAGAGGAGTAGCACTTCTCGATCTGCATCCACGATCAATGACTTTGTCAAGGTAAAGATCCAACACATCTCATGATCAACAGTCACGATCTCCTGATGGTCATCAACAAATGATATAATTTTGATTGGAATCTGATGTTGGGGTTTCAGAATTGAAATTGGACGACTTATCAGTTCTTCAAATGCAACCTTGATCGGATCGTTCAGTTCATCTTGATCGTCATGTCTAGTGTCAACTGGCTCTTCCACCACTAACCCATCCTCGATCATGCTGCACACCTTATCACATAAGTGTATGGTACTTTTGGTAAGCTTTTGAAAATTTAATTGACGTTCTTGGGATTCCGATCGATGTTCCTTCAATCCATCATCAAATTTCTTCTTAAATTCCTTAATAAGATTAATAAATTCAAAGGGAAATGCCATTGGATTAAAGGATTTTGTAGGAAATTTGCTTTGGGTCTCACACAAATAAGACAATTCCACTAGGCAAGTGGGGGCAGAACTGTAAATAAAGAGGTTCACCTCTTTTTTTTTTTTTCAAAGATGGTAGAATTGTAAATACTTGGACTGGATTAGTTAAGAGTTTAGAAACACAGCACGTATGGGTAAAGGAGGATAAAGTTGGAACCAAGATTTATAACGGGATTAAATCAAAATAAGGGCACTAAGGAGGGGTAAATATGGAAAACAAAGTATGACAAAAGGAGAAATAAGGATCCAACGAGAGATGGGGTGTCTTGTACCGACAAAACAGAGTGAGAACCCGGTGGGTTCTTCTTCTTTGTTGATCCAAGGAACCACGATGCTATACCATCGCAATTGAGAATGGTCAAACGAGAGGAAAGGAGGAGGAGCTCTAGGGGCCGATGACGTCGAAGGAAGTCACTATGGCCTAGATGCGATCTGTGGAAGAGTTTTGAACTAGGTACGAGAGTCCTCTTTTTTCTCTTCTATGCTTCTGTTCTTTTCTTCTCGCTTCTTTCTCTTTGTCTTCTCTCTTTTTTTCTTTTTTCTTTTGGTTGGTTGATTCTCTCTCTTTCGTCTCTGCTTCACCCCTTGTTTTTTTTTTTTCTGAACTCTAGCGAAAGGGATGTGACATGGGTTTTGGGAAAGAAGACGGAAGTGTCTGGGTTGGGTCGACTCTTCTGTGTTGAACAAAGACCATTTTTTTTTTTTTTCAATTGTTCTCAGTCTCTACAGAAACCAGAACTGAGAAGGGAAGAAGATAGGGAA
The DNA here is from genome assembly GCF_013358625.1 of Macadamia integrifolia. Taxonomy (NCBI): domain Eukaryota; kingdom Viridiplantae; phylum Streptophyta; class Magnoliopsida; order Proteales; family Proteaceae; genus Macadamia; species Macadamia integrifolia. Next base: position 10,298,265 of record NC_056568.1, on the reverse strand, counting down.
GGAAAAGAGAACAAAGGAGGTGGATCCTTTGGCTCTGATACCACTTGATGGAGGGCCTATAGAGAAAAGGAAGAAATCTCTTTGAGAGAAATCAGAGTTGCAAGGAGAAGAGAAAAATCGCACAAAGGGTGAGGGGGGAAGAAGGTCTCATGACTAAGCAAACCACAAGATTTCAACCAATTAATTAATTCATCATTCAAAATCTATCTAATTATTTAGGTTACATGCCTTTATATAATAAATTGAAATTAAAATTTGCCTAATAAAATCTAAAATTAAATTAGCAACTCTTAATTTGCTTCCCAAATTTTAACTAATGAAATTAGAAATAGAATAAAACTTTAAATGGGTTATTCCCTAATTGACTAATATCTACCCAAAATAAAAGATCGCATATCTTCCCTAATTAACTAACTCAATATTTCATAAATAAAGTAACTCTTAAAATATTCTATTGATCCCAAAAATCAAATCAGATCTGGTTCATCTTGGTTGAGATTGCCCGAAGGGTCAACCCGGTTCAGCCTCAATTCTGCATCACCTACTAGGAATATGAAAGAACAAATAGGAAACTACTAATGTTAACTTCTAAACTGTATTCAGTCCCAATAGGACTAGGAAAACCCAAGGGAGGAGTCTGCAACTTGCGTTAGACTCTTCCTTTCTCTTGATAGACTTCTAACACTCCCGTAAGCTGAAGTATACACATAGCAACAGAAAGCTCCAGCTTGGAACAACAAAAACTCCAACGAGCACAGAAAGAACTCCAATCAACCATCGTAAAGCCATCAACAACTCCAAAAGCAACGAAAACCCTTCCTAAAGAAGGCAATCCAATAGCAACGAACACAACCACCACCAAAAGCCCTTCTCGAAGAAGGCACTTCAACATGAGTATAAGATCCAACAGCTACATCAAAAGACCTTACCAAAGAAGGCACTCTAATAGAAGTATAGCACCTATCAGCTTTTTGAATTCTGGGTTGTGTTCTGATTATCCGCTTGATATTTTTATGCCTTTATCCATAGAGCTATTGAATGTGCTTGTTTCACTTCCGAAGACTGATTACCTCCTATTCACCAAGAAAGGCATCTATGTTATACTTAACGGAAGTATTTTATGTGCTTACCTGCAATTTGGCTTTTCAGGATCAGCCCAGAAAACAGAGACTCGACTCGAGCACATAGACAGGGACTTTGTCGAGCAGTGTGTGTGGGATAAAAGCGATTAGAAGTGTGGTTAGATGCGGAGTCAGTGATTAAAGCTCTTGAGTGGGATGATGCGGGCCAGGTGGCCTTGGGACATTTTTCCTCCTCTTTATGATATTTCCTTCGTATCTGCAAAGATGGAACTCTTATTTGTTTTGTTGAGAAGCCTAGGCATGATGTACGTATTGCTCAATTGTTAGCTCACATCCTCAATCACATGTCAAACCTACTTTTTAATTTCATCGCTGTTTTATAAATCGGTTGTGAATTGGCATTTCAGGACCAGAAGATGAACTAGGTTGGTGCATGATGTCACTTGTCATTGCAAATCCAAAGAATCGATTCTTGCATTTCAGAAACACCAATTTTATGTTTCTAGGCCCTCAAAACCTATCTCGTAGGGGTGTCAATCATGAGCCTACACCGGTAGGCCTTATCGAGCCCGACTCGCTTAAGGTCTGATCTGAATCGGCTCGTTTAATAAATGTGTCGGGTTTTAGTCCGGCCCGTTTATTAAACAGGCATTCAGGGTGTAGGCCATTAGCCCGTCAGGCGCCCGACCAACCCGACTCACTTAAGAAGCCCGTTAGAACCGACTTATTTAGCCCTACTGGCCTGACGCCCTTAAAAAATGCCTAAATACCTATTTTACCACTAATATTAGAAAATATGAGTAAAGAATATATAGAACTAAAATATTTGCATTCTAAATGGGACATTTCATTGTTAAAAAAAGTGTAATTCTTGCAACTTATATTACATTTTAAAGACATGATTCCATTGGATATATATATATATATATATAATTCTCTTGCGTCTTGTTAAATGGGACATTCAATTGTTATCAATTGTTCTAGAATTGTGAATGTTATGCTCTAGTAGTTTTAAAGTTAATAGTTTAATCCCTTTAAAAAAAGATTTTAGGGTAGGCACATTTAGAGTCCGTTTAGAATTAAATAGGTTCATAGCCTGTTTAAGACCCATTTAAAGTAGCTCGATTAAAGTCCAACACTGATCGGTCCGATTACAAATCGTATCATGCCCCCAAATCTAGACTTGGTTAAGTAAACGGATGTTCAAGGTGCAAAGATTTTACACCGTCAGGGCCGGTTAGGCCTGATCAAGATCGACCCGGCCCAACCGATTAACACCCCTACTATCTCGTACCCAGTTTGTTTCAGAAAAACATAAGAACAGAGGATCATAACATGCAAGTTTTACTCCATTCTTGTTTAAAAAAATGGCAGAAACACTTTTTTTTTCTTTCTAATAATTGCTTTACACACCCATGGTAAAAGAGATGGTTCCGAAATTGGCCCCTTGGGATCGGAACTGGTAAGGTACTCAGGTGAAAGATCCGTCTTGTTTCGATTTTGGGTTTGTTTCGTTTTAGACATGTTGTGGATTGAATAAAAAACGAACCATTTATTTGGATTGAACCGATAAATACGGAAATATTTTATGACATAATTATGTTGTATAAAATCGAATCAAATTGAATCAAAGTAAATCGGTTTGATTTTGGTTTTAAAGATAGAATATTTTTCAGGTTTAGTTTAATTTCGGTTTTATCTATTTTAAATTAAATAAAATTATATTCTTTTTACCATTTTAATTAATGTGGAAGATAAATTTATTTTTTTAATTGTTTGATAAAAGTTTGGTGAACTATAAACTTAGCAAATAAGGGCTTTTTGTTAGTGAAGATGTAAAAAATTAGTCCAAACATCTGAAATAGAATTTAAACTTAATATAAAATTGAATTAAAATCGAAATTTAAAAAATTGAAATTAAATCGAACCAATTTAATTTAATTTTGGTTTCTGACTTATGGTTTTAATTTTTACACCTATCTTGAATCGAACCAAAATCAAATCGAAATCCAACTGATTGACACCCTTCCGGCTTACCTATGTGGCCATTCGTCCAATGAACTCTTATGCTTTCGTCGGCTTACCTATGTAACTATGCTAGGGTTTAGCTGAACTGAGTTTGAGACTTCCAGACTTATCGAGGGAGAAAAATACAAGAGAGAGGAAACCAAAATTTCCTTTCCTCCTTACTCACACCGCGCAAAAGGAATCCCGGAGGAAATCATGGGCGGCAAATGTCCTCACAGGAAGGTAAAGAAGAGAAGGCTTTCTCACAAAACTGCTCGCCGAACCAAGTTCCTCGTTAAAGGCGACGATGCGGTGTATCAAGAGCTTCAGAAGCCAGATGCGGAGTACAAACCTTTGCCCGTCGATGAAGATCTCCCTGGGATGGGTCAGTTCTATTGTATGCACTGCGAGTAAGTACAGTTTCTTTCTTCTCTTTTTAAAAAAAAATTTTTTTTTTTTTTGGTGGGGGGGAACGATCTCTGGTTTTTGATTATGTGATGTGGGTTTTGTTTACTGGCGTTGAATTTTTTTTTTTTTTTCCCTCAGCCGGTACTTTTCAACTGTCTCTGTAAGGGATGAGCACTTCAAAACAAAACGTCACAAGAAACGGTAACTTCTGTTCATTGTTATTGATAGAATTGCAAAATTTCCCCCCCTTGTTAGGTTCATAATTTTGTATCTTTTGGTAAAGAGATTCTGAAAATAGGTGGAAGATGAATAATTTGTATCTATGTAATTGGGTCTGTCTGCAACAATCAGGTCTCTGGTTACTGGCATAACTCTATCTTGGATAAGAATAAATTCCATGCAGATCACCAGCATCGGAGGAAGAAGGATAAATTTCGGGCATGTGGTTCTTGATAAACCAGTTTTCTTGTTTGGCTATGAACCGGTATTTGGTTCATAACTTTAATGCTTCGTGGGGATTAGTTCAAGAGTAATAACTGAAGACACTTGAAACAAATAAGAACTACTGGTCAAGAGTAATTCTAAGAGCAGTCTGAGTCTACTTATCATTGGCCATTCGTATATATATGCAAGGGCTGTTAGCAGCGTGTCCTTCATTTTTAGTTGAATGAAGAAGTGTCTTTCTGCCTTCTACGGTTCTGTGGTGATTCAGAATGGCTGTTTCTGTGGTGAAGCAGTAACATGGCTGGTAGTGATTCCAACCTAGGCCTTGGGTGGTGATTCCCAGTTTATACCCCTCTCTTTTCCCATCTTATTCTTCTTCCTTGCAATCTGATCTCAAGTAACTTGCACAGCCGTTTGCTTTAGTCCCATATTGTGGTTATGATATTATTCCCTTTGGGGATATTAGCTCTAAGTTGCTGGTTGATGCTGTCCATTAAACTGGAAATTATTTTCTGTTGTTCCCTGAAATCAAACTATGTTTCTGTTACTCTCTTTCTGAGATTTCTTACAGCAATAGGAAACTACTTGGTCTCAGAATCCAACATATGGATTAATCTGAGATTCTGGGATACTGTTCTATACAAAACTTGGCTTCAACTAGGATTTGTGCCAGATCTGGTTTTCTGATCTGCTGCTATTAAAAATATCGGATTATTCTGGTGGGACTGTTTCATATTTTTAACCCATCTGTCAGATTTCATAAAATTTTGCAGAGCTGTTAATGTAATTGAAAGCCACCTTCGACTAGAGTATTACTGGTATCTGATATGTTGATTAATTGTCATTAATTTTCTCCTATAATTTATATTCGTTAAGTTTATGATTTTTTTTTACTGGGAATTCTGATCCCTAATCCGTGGGTGACTTAGACCCCCCATCCATTGGTATCAAAGCCATGGCAGATACTGGTACAGGTAAACATGATATGGCCATTCAAAATTCCATTAATCAGTTTTTGAAAGTCTCAGACAATTTCTGACGATTTTCTAATGAGGTTGCTGTCTTAAAACAACTACATGGTGAATCTTCCCACACGCCATGCCTGAAAATTATTATTATCACAGAATTGACGACGCATTACCTGATCATTCAACTACAAATCATACCACAAGAGTTCATGGGGGGAGTAGTGGACCACTGAGAATTTTTACACCACAACCTACTTTAGAGGATTCTCTGCGTACTTTAGTTGATAATGGTTTATCTAATTGTTGTACTGACAACACCTAGAATGTGAAGTTAGAGCTGAAGGAGTACAACGGAAAACATGATCCCCAACTGTTATATGATTGGATCTCTTGTCCGGATGACTGTTTTGATTGGCTTACATTGACAAAGGATAGAAAATTGAGACTTGCTAGAGAAAAGGTGATTGGGCTAGCAAAAGAGTGGTAGAAGAATTATCAAAAGAAGTTATGGACTTGAGTTACGACTTCTATCACTTGGGAGGAGATGAAGGAAGAGTTAATTAACAAATATCTGTCCACTTTTAAAGAGCTATGATAAGCTCAATACTTTATGAAAAAGGTATACTGCGTGCAGAGGAGTGTATGGATCAGTTTGATGCGCTAGTCTCTCGTAATGGTATTGATTAAGAAGACGTCCAGTTGATCTCTCGATTCAAATTGGGATTGAAACCAGATATTAGGAAAGAGATTAATGTGCATGACATTGACATTTATGATCTGCAAGACCGTTTTCAGAAAGCCTTACGCATAGACGAAAACTTGAGTCCTCTGCCTAGACAGTTTGGTTTTCAAGCCAGGGAGAATCAGAAGAACCCTCTCTAGCTGCTAGAACTACAGGTGGCCGATCTATTGATATCCATATAGCTGCAGATCGTATGGTTAAGGCACCTATGAAAGTGAAGGAGAACATTGTTTGCTTATGGGCAACAATATCTACTACGACATACTTGGTATGGAAGATTATCAAATTCTGTGTGAGTTATATAATCATATTGAAAGATGAACTGTATGTTCCTACCATTAGGAAAAATCTTGTATCTGTTATCAGCCCTGGATGATAATGACTATGATATAAGATTTTAAGTCTGGTGTTAAATTCATTACCATAAAAAAAGGCTGGTGTTAAATTTAGGGGTTTGTGGATGGCATGGTCAGATAACTTCCCATTTTGGGTCACCTATAAGGGTGTCATGTTCAATTTTAGCCATTCATTTGAACGAAAACGTTTTTTATTTTGTATGTGCAGATGTTCAGCCTTGTTGTTTGGCAATGAATATGTTATGTACCTAACTTCCCAATTATGTTTTATTATCATTATAATAAGTGAAGTGTATTATTATATTATCATAGGTGGAGTTGTTAGTTATTATCGTAAGTTAGTATAAGTTATCTTATGAAGAAGTTATTGTGTGGTTTGGGGGAGTTAGTGAAATTATAGATCATGGGTAGATGTTGTAGATCATGGGTAGGAGTTACAATCAGATAACTACTTTTCAATTGTATTTATTAACCAATTAAAGAGATGGAATGGACAAGTAAATTGAATCTCCTATTTTCTGTCTTTGAGATAGAGGATGGGCTATCTCCCAATTAAGCCTTGATGTCATAGTCTCGTCCATTAGGCTAATTGATGTAGATCCACATCCATCATGGACCGCAGGAGGAGAGCCCAGCCCAAAGTGGGCTAGTCGATCTCCACTTAAGTCCACTTAAGTGGTTATTAATATATTAATTTATTTCGTTAGTTAATGAGGCCCATTGGGCCCATCAATTTAAGTTAGTCAATAAGGCCCATAGTGGCGATCAATTTATGTATTGAAGCCCATTAGTTGCTAGTAGCTAATTGACTAGTTAGTTTCCCAAGTTAATTAGGTTTCTAATGTTAGTCCTAGTAGGAGTACTACTCCTAGTTCTAATGTGACTGCTATTAGCATGGTTTCTGCCCTCTATTTATAGAGGAGCTCTTGTACTCAGAATTTCAGATTTGAATAAAGAAATATTGCAGTCAATTGCTTCTAAACAGCCGAGATAGCTATGGGTGAGATGCCCGGGCTGAGATAGCCACCCCACCCACAATTCCCTTGGTTATTTTCTTCCTTTTTCTATTTTATTTGCTGCTATTATTCATTGTTGCTGTGACCATCGACCAGAGAATTTCGAGACCTAAAATCTTGATAAAGTCTGAACCGATCAGCGAGAAAGGCCAGCCAATGAGTCCCAATCGATCCTTCTCACATTCTCATTCGGAGATATGTTCATCCAGCCCATCAAAGGGTCTGTTCTAGGCTTCTAGAAGACCACTCAAGTCTTGATTTGGGAGCCAGTCAAGTAGGCCAGCTGCTGTTCTTGAAGAATTCTCTCACCTAGGTCTGAAATCAAGAAAGTGTGTAACTATTACTTCAGCTTGCAGAAACCATTCATCTTTGGAGGTTTTGTTCTTCACATTAAGGGCTGCAATCGACCTTAGTTTGGGAGCAGTCCAACTCCAGCCGCAGGTATTCCCATAAATCCCTAGCCGCAGGCTTCTCTCTCCTAGGGTTTGTCTCTTAAGCTACTGGTTCTTGCTCCTGAATTGTTTCCTGTTATTTTATTCATTCTTTGAGATCTTTTCCTGGTGGTTTCTATTCCTGGTGCTGTACTTTGTCAAGCTAATTCAAGGATCATATCTGATTTGGGTTTGGGGCTGTAGTATATTGGGGGTAGTTGCCTTTGTGTAATCTACTTCTACATTGCTAATTATCATTTTTATCTTTTATTTTATTTTCTTAATTTATCTCTCTTCTCACATATCCCCTATTTTCTCTCCTCCCTCTACCATGCACCCGACATCTGGTATCATAGCCAATGAATCACCCACTTGTGGAGCATAATCTTAATAAGATTCATAATGTTCAAAGGAGGAATTTGGCATTGTTGGATGAAATCCTTGAAAAGATGTTAACATTGTCTGACTCCACAATTGAAGCGGTGCTTCGAGAGCAACCAACAAAGACAAAAGAGGAGAAAAAGAAGAAGAAGGTGAAGAGAAGAAGAAGAAGAAGAAAAAGAAGCAGAAAAAAAAAATGAAGAAAATAAAGAAGAAGAAAACAATGTCGCAAAGCAAATCATTCACCACCTTCTTCAAGTAGATACCATTCGCTATCAGGAGAGTGCAACGCCATGGAATGATAATTCTGGTTTCAGCAATTGAGATTTTTTCTATTAAGACATGGGATCCAGGTGAATAATTATCTTACTTAATTTCATTGTCCTTGAGGACAAGGACAATTCGAAGGGGGAAGGAATTGTTACATAATAATTGATACCAAATGTTGGTGCACTGTAGAGGGAGGAGAGAAAATAGGGGATATGTGAGAAGAGATATAAAATAGGAAAATAAAATATAAGATAAAAAGGATAATTAGCCTAATGGACGGGGCTATGACATCAAGGCTTAATTGGGAGGTAGCCCATCCGCTAACTCAAAGAGAGAAAATAGGAGATTCAATTTACTTGTCAATTCCATATTTTTAATTGCTTAATAAATGCAATTGAGAAGTAGTTGTCTGATTGTAACTCTTACCCATGATCTATAATTTCATTAACCCTCCAATAACCACACAACAACTTCTTCATAAGATAACTTATACTAACTTGTGGTAATTACTAATAACTACACCTATAATAATAATAATAATAATAATAATAATAATAATTGAGAAGTTAGGTACGTAACAGAATATTTCCCCCCTAAACCGACATGATTAAACTTTAATTTGTCACATAAAAAATGGAGAAAAGAAAACCTCTGTTGCCATATGGTGGATCATTGTCTGGCTACTTTACCTGGATACATGTGTATCTTAGCTTATCTTTACAGATAAACAAATATTATATAGTTGGTATATGTGACAATATTACTTTATGGAACCTTCCAAATATTTTACTAATCATTGAATTTAGTTAGATATCTATGTTGATACTTAGCTTAAAAGACTCGAAGAATAGTAGCAGGATATTAATGGGTTGCTGTTGTGTTGCTTATGTTAGTCACCATGCGTCCCTGCCCGTTTCTGGGTATGTATTGGGCTGCTAGAAATCAAGAGTCTTTGTTCCTTGTAGTGCCTGTCTATATAAGGCATCTTAGCTGTTGGGCTGCAACTTTTGCCACATGAGAAGATGGTGTCAGGAACTTGTGAGACCATTTTCAGCAGCTGCCACATGTCATAACAGGCCAATAACCACTCTTGATGATACATCCCCTATCTTTCAATTTCATTTACTCTAAAGCACAGGCCAATAATCACTCATGATGACCCTATCAATATCACCTTGTCTAAAGGAGCAAACACATCATATATATATATATATATATATATTTCCCAGGTGATATTATTCACGTCATATCTTGGTTTATTGACTAATTATGCAGTACACCCTGAAATCTTTAACTGTAAACCTTATCTCATTGCTTCTTTTTTTTTTTTTTTTTGGGGGGGGGGGGGTTGGGTTGTGTACTTGTGTGTGAAGACTAATAGGGTATTTTAATACATTGACTAATAAGTACATTGGCATTGATCCCACAGTGTGAAACAGATGATGGGACCTGCACCTCATACCCAACTAGATGCGGACTTAGCTGCCGGGATGGGAATGCCTGACAATGGTCCAAAGCTGATGCCGATGTGAGCGACTTAATTTTGGTTCTCATGGAATTTTTTTATGTTAGGTAGTTTTAGTTCAGCAGTTGACTTCCATAGAAAAATCATTTGTTTGAAGATATTTGGCTGTTGTAATAGTCCTTTTGTACACTCAGCAATGCTTGTTAAGGGTTCTGTGATGGTTCCTTGGATCAATAACTTGTCTTGTTTTTAGCACTCACTGTTCTTGAGCGTGATTTTCTAGTTTTCCTGAACACTGAACATGCAAAACTGTGATTTACGTTGCTGTTCTGGACTTTGGGCCCGAGGTCAGATGCTAATCCCCACCACTTGTGGCATTTTCGCTCCCGACTGATGGGGGCCATGTATTTCATTTCTTCCGTCATCCATATAGCCTGAACAGATTGGAATAACCTGAGATTGAAAGAGAGGGGATAGATAAACTTTGGGAGAACGATGGCGTCCCCTGTTTGGGGTTTTTTCTTTTGGTTGGGGGGGGGGGGGGACCTTGCCCTACCTAGATCCCCTGCTCTACTTAATGAATGGAAAACATATATATATATATATATATATGTATCTGAGGGCATTTCCTATTATAATACTCGCTCATCCTGAGAAATGCCCCTAGGTGCTTGTCTTCATGTGTTAAAGTTGGGTGATTTAGAGGTTCATAGCAAGGTGACCCAATCACTTCTCACAAACCCTAATCTAAAATTAGTGGTCCAATTTCAGTCAGTTTAATTTGGTTTATATATGTACCGGGTCCAATTGAAGCCAGACTGTTAAGGTGTGTTTGGTCTTACCTTCTTGTCAGCCTCTATTAACAGGTTCTTATTGGTTCTCCATCGGTTCAAACCAGTTTGATTTCAGTTATAACAATGTACAATATCAATTTTTGGGTTCAGTCCATATGGTCATACCGGTTGGTTTTGGTTTGTGCCGGTTTCCAAAAACCCAAGACCAATCTTTGAGTTTGATTCGGTTCGGGTTCTGTTTTGACACTCCTAACCTAGGCATGGTGAGGATTGAGTATGAAATTCTTCAAAAGGAAAACAAGCTATAAAACACTTCCAGTACACCTATTTCCCTTGTACAAGTTTTGGTCTGTCATATTCCCCGGATTGGTTCAGCAGGGGATGGACCACTACATGGCTCTGAACAATGCAGGCCTTAGGTACAGACAACCATCAACTCATCTTGATTTAAAGCATCTACTGTAAGCACAAATCCAAAGTATCCCAAACAAGGCCCGCTGCTGTCTATCCCTACTTATTATTTGTCTGGTATCTGGACTCTGGACTCTGGACCCTGCTTCATCTTGATCCATCGCCATTGTTATTGGAAGCACATGGTCATATCATCATCTGGTATCTGTCGCATTGTGTGAATGATATGGATACAATAAAATGCAGAGGGGCCGACTAAAGCACAGAGACAACAATATCATTGTAAAACAAAATCATCCACACTATCTTGTACACCAGACATTGCTTATGTCAATCATCTATCTTTCCTGCACAGACAGACAAATCTTTTGCACGAGGGGTGCCCCTTTCTGAACTCATCAATGCTCCTGTTCATTTGAAAAAAAAAAGCAGCGAAAAAATCGACAACAAAATCAGTCTCCATCGATTCAACCCCCAGGGGGTAGCCAAGTTGGTTCCTTCCTTGGGGTCACTTACACGGGGTGTTTAGTGCTCTTCATTGCTTTCGGTGAAAATTGAGTGGTTTTCATTCAACTTTGGTATGACCCAGTCCATGTGGTTATAAAGTCAGTATGGGCCTCCAAGATTAATCAGGTCAAGCCGAAGGCCTAGATACCCATTGTTAGTAAAAAAAAAAAAAAAAAAAAAGCAGCGAAAAATCGACAACAAAATCAGTCTCCATCGATTCAACCCCCAGGGGGTAGCCAAGTTGGTAAGGGACTTTTGCTTCAGGAAGCGCTTGGTTTTAAGTTTGACTCATCTTCCTTCCTTGGGGTCACTTACATGGGGTGTTTAGCGTTCTTCATTGCTTTCGGTGAAAATTGAGTGGTTTTCATTCAACTTTGGTATGACCCAGTCCATGTGGTTATAAAGTCAGTATGGGCCTCCAAGATTAATCAGGTCAAGCCGAAGGCCTAGATACCCATTGTTAGTAAAAAAAAAAAAAAAAAAAACCTCCACCAATTTCAATTTTCTGATCGAACCAATTTTAATCTCTCAGAATTAAGATCTTATTAGGGTTTCATGCGAAAGAAATTATCTGAAATCAAATGTGAATAACACGATGTGAAGTCTTATAAGAACTTGGGCACCCTCTACTTAACAATTAGTTTAGGGTGAGTTCTCAGTCCTAATAGATTGTACCTGGCAGATTCAACTTGATTCCTTGAACCTAAAAGGTAATGGAAATAATAAAAACATATATTTAATTAAAAGGGGGGAAAACTTATATTACACATATTCCATATTTTACCCAATTAGGCAAGAAATAGA
>NC_056568.1:10282985-10286159 GCF_013358625.1 Macadamia integrifolia | reverse complement strand
GGGGTGATTAGGAACGTATCCAATTTACTCAAATACTGGCCTCATTTGGGGTTGGGGGACTACTCAACCTTGGTCCTCTCTAGGACTGATATTAGTGGCATGCGAAGTAGACCCTGATGCCATTCCCATTGTGATTGCCTGCCCATGTGAAAACCTCTGCAGCTGTATCATCCGTGCATAGCACCCATCTGGGTTGTGTTTCAAGAGATGCGAGTGTGATCCTTGCTCTGCCACCTTCCCATCGTCGATCACTGCTATCACATGAGCATTCCTTATTGTTGATAGCCTATGTGCCACAATAATGGTGGTCTTCCCCGAGCAAGCTCTTTCCAATGCTTCCTGTACACACCTCTCAGATTCTGCATCTAATGCACTTGTTGCCTCATCCAGTAACATCACCTCTGCTTTCCTCACAAACCCACGAGCTATGGCAATCCTCTGCCTCTGCCCACCAGACAATTGGACACCCCTTTCTCCAACCCAAGTCCGGTATCCCTCCGGCAGAGCTGATATGAACTTGTGTGCATTTGCCAGTGTTGCAGCCTCAATGATCTCTGCCTCAGTTGCAGACTCACGCCCATATGCAATGTTGTCATATATGGTTGCAGCAAATAGGCAAGGCTCTTGAGGCACTAATGCCATGTGCTGTCTTAGTGACTTGAGATTGTATTTCCGAATGTCTTTTCCATCTATCAATATCCGTCCAGATGATGGCTCATAGAATCGTTGTATTAGTGCGATTATAGAGCTTTTACCACACCCACTTGGGCCAACAAGAGCAAGTGTCTTGCCTGCACGGGCACGCAGTGTAAGGTCTCGGAAGACTTGTGCATCAGGGCGAGATGGGTAGGCAAAATCGACGTGTTTGAATTCGACTTCTCCTCGTAGTCTTTCAGGAACAGGAGCTGAATCAGGTTCATCAGGATCAATTTCAGTCTTGCGGTCAAGAAGATCAAAGACAGACCGCATTGCACGACCTCCCTTAATGAAGTCAGGAGCAAGGGTCAGTGTCTCAGCCGCACCATTTGCAGACACCATGAGGACCATGAAGACTCGGATTGTCTTGGAGAAATCAGAGATGCCATGTTTTACAAGCCAGGAGGCATACCATAGCCCCAGTGCATAGGAAGCATAAAGTGAGAACTGGGCTACGCCAAAGCCGCTTCCGGCAATTTGGCCCTTCCAAAAGCAACGTCGCAATGGTTTCTCAAGGCTTGAGGAGAAAAGCCCGACAATTTTTGCCTCTGAATTGAAGGCAGCAACTGTTCTGACATTCCCCACAGCCTCACCTGCAAGTTGTGTAGCCTTGGCATGGGCAGCTTCCAAGTCTCCAGAGAACCCTGTCATGAACATTTTCTGCAGAGCAAAGAAATAAACAAAATCAACAAAAGAGTTTCATTTAGAACTAGTTCCTCATCCTAACTTAGCCTGCACCATTACCCATGATGTGATGGAGGAATAGTTTGTAGTTGGAGATTGGAACACAACAAACCTGCAGAACAGTGGCAGCAACAACGACAGGGAAAACAGCAACAAGGACAAGGGCCAGACGCCATTGTAAAACAAACCCTGCAGTGCAAGCAACAAGCATGAGAGCTGAGTTCTGCATAATCACAGAAATCCTGTCTCCAATTGCTGATCGAACATTGTTGGCATCAAGTGCCAACCTTGCTGCAATCCTACCACTCTCATTTTCCTCACGATCAAACCATGCCAATTCATTTTTCAGTACAGCTGCCAGCATCTTTTCTCTCACCCGCTTAGTAAGGTTCTCTCCCACAACATCCCAGAAGAAATGCTGTAGGGTATTGAAGAGAAGAGCTGCTGATGAAACCCCAATTAGAAGGTAGCAGTACTTTCCGATCTCACGAATCATGTAGGCATGGTCTGGATTGTAGTAGATACTAAGGACAGCACTGAGAACATAAGCAAAGAAGGCACTTAATGAGCCACACACAACGGAGCCAACAGAGCCAAGGAGGGCATAGGCCCATTCAGGAGAGTTCATCTTGGCAAGTCGCCAGAAGGAGCTAGCCTGCTCTTTGAATGCAAGCTTCTCAAGCCGGTAATTGGGAAGTGACCCATCAAGGGAGAGGCTAAAGTCTGAGGTGGAGAAGTCAGAGAGTCGCCGTGAGTATGGTGATCGACCATATGATGAGTTCCGGCCAATTATCGGAGAGCTTACAGAGTTTCTGGCACTAGAAGGCCTGAGCCACAAAGAACAATGTCACGAACAGTTCAAATTATTTTGCTTTGCACAACAGTTGTGATTTTTACTTGAAAACGAAAATTAAAAGAGGAACTTATAGTAGTCATAGGGTAGGGATACCTGGCACTGCTTTTCCTAGCATTGTTAAGTGCAGTTTCATGTGCCATCTCTTGCATGCGGATGAGCTTGGCATAGACACCATTTTCACCTTTGGCCATGAGCTCGTCATGTGCCCCAATCTCAGAGACACTCCCCTGCTGGAGGACTGCAACAAGGTCAGCCTTGCGGATGGTAGAGAGTCGGTGCGCAATGACAAGAGTTGTCCTTCCAATCATGAACCGATCCAGAGCCTCCTGAACCAGCTTCTCTGATTCTGAGTCGAGTGCACTTGTTGCCTCATCCAAAAGCAGGATTGCCGGGTTCTTCAGCATTGCCCTTGCTATTGCTATCCTCTGTTTCTGACCTCCTGAGAGCTGCAGACCCCTCTCTCCCACCTGCCATTTTCAACCATATTAGACAAATAAAGATCATATTTTGGTATCATGTGTCACCCTCTCTCTCTCTCTCCTCTGACACTCTCTCCTCCCTGACATGCGAGTCCTCATGTATACGAACTATACAGCATCCCTTCCCGTACTGCCATTTGCTGACTTGAGAGATTCCATCCCATACCAGCATCATGTTGATCCCTTGTCCTTGTTTCATTTACCACCAATGATATCAATACCAGTCTTTTCCCATTAATTTCATTTTGTTTTTCTATTTAACCAGGGTAATTCATCACTTATACCCATAAATATAATCTCTTCTACTCCCCTTTTTGAAATTTATAACTTGGAATCTCTACTGCTATGGCCTATGTGATCCTGAATATTTTATTTTTTTCCCCTAATTATTATAATAATTATTATTGTTATCATCCCATTATTGTTATTTTTATTTTATTTTATTTTATTTTTTTGGGG